>NW_024425563.1:101551700-101703338 GCF_017311325.1 Ursus maritimus
AAAAAAAAAAGAATGCAACATTTTGTGTGTGTGTTTCTATAGACCAATAACAAACTATCAGAAAGAAAAATCAAGAAAACAATTCCATTTACAATTGTATTAAAAAGAATAAAATACCTAGGATAAATTTAACCAAGGAGGGGAAAGACCTGTAAACTGAAAACTACAAGACGTTGACAAAAGAAATTGAAAATGATGCAAATAAATGGATCACAAAAATTAATATTATTAAAATGACCATACTACCCAAAGCAATCTTCAGATTTGATGCAATCCAATCAAAATTGTAATAATATTTTTTCCTCAAAACTAGAACAAATAATTTAAAAATTTTATGAAAACACAAAATATCCCTAAATAGCCAAAGCAATTTTGAAAAAGAACAAAGCCAGAGGTATTACCCTCTCTGATTTCAAACTATACTGCAAAGCTATAGGAATCAAAACATATGGTATTGGTATAAAAACAGGCATACAGATCAATGGAACAGAATAGAGAGCCCAGAAATAAACCCACAATTCCATAGTCAATTAATTTATAACAAAGGAGGCAAGTATATACACTGGGGAAAAAGCAGTCTCTTCAAAAAATGGTGTTGTTCATGAAAAAGAATGAAACTAGAACACTATCTCACAAATTATACAAAAATTAATTCAAAATGGATTAAAGATTTGAATGTCAGACCAGAAACCACAAAACTCCTAGATAAAAACATGGCAGGAAGTTCCTTGACATTAGTCTTACTACTGAGATAGATATAGATATAAATATAGATATAGATATAGATATAGATAGATATAGATATAGATAGATAGATATACATTTTTGCTTCTGACTCCAAAGGTAAAAGCAACAAAAGCAAAAATAAACAAATTAACCTACACAAAACTAAAATCCTCTGCACAGTGAAGGAAATGATCGATGAAATTAAATGGTAACATTATAAATGAAAGAAGATATTTTCAAATAATAAACCTGTTAAAGGGTTAATATTAAAAAAATATAAAGAACCCATAAAATGCACCACCACCAACAAAAACAGACAATACGATTAAAAAATGGGCAGAAGATCTGAATAGACAATTTATTCTAAAGAAGTCATACAGGTGGTCAACAGGCACCTGTAAAGGTGCTCAACATCACTATTAGGGAAATGAAATCAAAACCATGATGAGATATAACCTTACTTGTCAGAATGGCTATTGTCAAAAATATAAAAAATAAATGTTGGTGAGGATGTGGAGAAAAAGGAACAGTTGGTAGGAATGTAAATTGGTGCAGCCACTACAAAAAACAGTTTGAAGGTTCCCCCCAAAATTAAAAATAGAACCATATGATCCAGCAATTAATTCTCCTTTTTGGTATTTATCCAAGGAAAACAAAAACACTAATTCAAAAGATATAAGCCCCACTATGTTCATTGCAGCATTATTTATAATAGCCAAGATATGGAAACAACCCAATTGTCCATCCACAAGTGAATGGATAAAAAGACGTGGTGCATATATGCAATGGAATACTCAGCCACTAAAGAATGAGATCTCACCATTTGGTACAACATTAAGTACCTTGAGGGTATCATGCTAAGCGAAATAAAACAAAACAAAATCCAGACTCATAGATACAGAGAACAGAATGGTGGTTTCTGGGGGAGCAACAGCGGGCCAAAATGGGTAAAGGGGATCAAGAGGTATAAACTTCCAGGTATAAAGTAAATAAATCATGGGCATGTAATGTACAGCATAGGGAATGCAGTCAGTAATATTGTATCAGCTTTATATGATGACATGATAACTAGATTTATTGCGGTGATCAGTTTACAATGCATACAAATGTCAAGTAATTTTGCTGACACATGACAGTAATAATAATAATAATAATATGGTATACCATTATACTTCAAAAAAAAAGAAAACATGATAGGAAATTGGTGAAATATGAATAAGGATGTTACATTAGAAAATAATACTGAATAAGCATCAATTTCTTGATTTTGATAATCTAGCTGTGGGTACTTATGAGAATGTTGTTTTTACACAATGCACACTGAAGTTTTTAGTTATAAAGAGGCACATTGTCTGCAAGATACTCTTAAATTACTAAAAAACAAAATATCAGTACATAGCATGGAAAAAGGTATCAAACAATTAAGTTGTTGACATTTGACGAATTTGGGTGAAGAGTTTTGGGGAATTCTTTGTACTATCCTTGCAAATGTTCGGTAAGTCTGAATTTACATCAAAATAAAAAAATGAAAAAAAAGTTTCTTTTTCATTATCATTTTTCTGAAATTCAGGTACCCAGTGTTCCCATATCACCAAGGAATCAGTCGAGACATGATCAATAAAGTCCATGTAATTAGTCTTTGAATCTGTATGATTTTATATTTTTAAGAACTAAATCTTTATTTAACATGAAGCAGGTACTGTGGAGATTTTCAGAGTTTTGTACTTTTATTGGAGTCTCAAAGAAACTGGGGCAGGATTTGAGATAGGAAATGGAACCAGAGAGTCAGCCAAGTACTCCCAGTAAATCTGTTCTCTACAAAGGAACACCTGCCAACCAGTAAGAAGATTTGGGATATCAATTTAGGCTCAGACACTAACAGATACTTATGAATGATTCATAGGGAAATAACTTTTCATATTTGTTACCCTGTATATAAGACAAGGTTATTAGACTCATCAAATTGAAAACACCTCACGTTTTCTAGAACTACTTTTCAGATGAGGAGCATACAAGAGGCAAAAATGACAGAGATTTTGAGACTGGTCAATATTTAATGCTCTTTCTCAAATATAGGAAAGTTAATAGAAAAGTTTTAGAAAGAAAGATGGAAGTTTTACTCTTTTCTAAGATTTATTTATTTGTTTTGGGGAGTTGCTAAGGGAGAGAATCTTCAAGCAGACCCCCGCTGAGCGCCAAGGCTGTCGTGGGCTTAACCCCACAACCCATGAGATCATGACCTGAGTGGAAACCAAGAGTCAGACCTTAACCGACAGAACCACCCAGGCACCTCAGAAAGATGGCAGTTTTTAAAATTTAAATGACAGTAAGATACACACACACACACACACACACACACAATCTGTATATATGTTCAACATGTAATTAATGATATGTTTTTAAACACATAAGAATATGAGTAAAGGATCTGAGAGGGAAACCTGGGAGCTTCTCTTAAATAAAATACTAATAATAACTAATGTTCTGATTTCCTTGCTTCCAGTAACTCACTTCATGAATGTCTGTGTACTTACTAGTACACTGCAGTTTTTGTCAGTATGTTAGAAATCTCTAAAGTGTTAAACTATGATGATCCTGTGGTTTGTTACAAGAGCCTGAAGATGTCATTGATCATTTAAAGTAATGATGGGGGGGAATAGGAAATTATTTTAAATAGGATATTATTCAACATTGTTTATTTAAATTCTGGGTTGAATGGATTTTCTACTCATATCTAAGCTAATATTGCAAAGATTCATTACCTGAACATGTCTTTCCTGTTTTGTTTCCTTTGTGGTCTACCATAATTTCAAACAAAATTACCCTTTGGTTTCATAGGAAAAAAAGGTTTTTTTCTGTATGATGAAATTTCAGTGTTGCTGGGAAAATGGTTTAAAATGAGAGCATTATGTCTTATGAAATTATTCAAATTGAAATGCTTCCAATCTAATATTTTTTTATTTATGGCTGAGGTTTATGTTTTCTTCTTTTTAAACTTAATCTCATCTAGTGATAATTGAAACCCAATGGAGAATCAGGATTAGATAAAGGATCTAATGTAAAAGATAGTCCTATAGAGTGTGTCCCAAGGACTGGGTACCTGTTTTGAGATCAGTGTGTCAGCTTTGAGAAGATTTTGATAAACTTGATACTTTGGAAAGGAAATATCTGACTGTGGATTATTGCTCAGTTTCCTATAAAGTTCTCTCTTTTGAATATAAAAACAAAGTGTGTCAGGAACTTCAAAAAGTCAGATTTTATTTAATTTGAAAGCTAAAAGTTTAGCTTGCCTCACTTTCATGGATTCTGGCACAAGATACAAGACCCCTCAGTTTTAGACAATGGATTTTATTACTCCTAATGCTAACCATTGACAATATCTGCATTTTCACATGCCAGTAACCTGATCTCCAATTCCCACAGGATGATAGAAGCATCAGGTGAGATCTGTGTAGGAACTTCACTACATAATGAGAGGGAGCCTAAGCTCAGGAAACTCGAATCTTTTATAAACCTGTCTGACATTTGTTCTAGAGAAGACCCAATCTCTATCACTGTATAAACACCCTTAAAAGAGAAGACAGTGCATGACTCTATAATGTGAGGGACTTGTGGAGAAATGTCCCTTAACACAGTGATATTGTAATGACAGAGAAAGAATTTCATTTAAGGTCACTATTTTCTTCAAATTTCTATGTTGAGGAAAACTCCTTACACACTATATTTTCCCCTTGATTTCTTGCCCCCCCCCTTGATTTCTGAATCCACTTATCCCATTGTCTATTACAAAACTGGACTCAGAAAGGCTAAGGTAATACAGGTATATGAAGCCAAAATGGAACATGATCCTAGTTCTGTCTCAGTGTGAATTCTCTTAACCTCCAACTACCCACTATGAATTCACCGCAGCCAAAACCTAACTCTGTTAATTGATTCCTTTCTTAGTAAATGGCTTCACATTCTCTAGGACACCAAGCCTCAATCTTGAGCAACATCTTAAAAACATATTTTTCTCTTTATTCTATCGGTAAAAATTCATGCCACTTCCATAACCATCTTTTTTTAAGATTTTATTTATTTGACAGAGAGAGAGAGAGAACACAAGCAGAGGGAGAAACAGAGGGAGAGGGAGAAGCAGAATCCCTGCTGAGAGGGGAGCCCGAGGCGATACTCTCGATCCCAGGACCCTGGGATCATGACCTGAGCCTAAGGCAGAAGCTTAACAGACTGAGCCACCCAGGCGCCCCATAACTGACTTTCCCGTGCCACCATCTTGGTTCAGGCCTCCCTTATATCTAAAATGGACTTTTGTAAATACATTTTATTTGGGATGCTATCTTACTTTAAGCCATTTTCAACATTTCAGAATTACACTTCTAAAAGGAAAACCAGGCTACGGCCCTATGAAAATTGTTCTATGTTGCCATTTACCTTAGGATAACTCCAGTTTATTTATGGCATAAAGTCTCTTTACACACTTAATTACCATCCTCATATCTCCCCATTTTCGCACACCCACCCATTGTCCTATTCCTTCCTGTTTTCTTGCAGTTACCTACGATGGCATGCTGATATATACCTACTTCAGTGGGATCATACTGCTCCTGTTCTCTGAAACTATTTTCTATTATCTCCCAAGTGAAATCTTAGTCCCCTTTTAATGCTCAGCCATGTGGCTGTCTTCATTGGAAAGTCTGCTGCGCTCAATTCAAGCAGAGTTCATTATTTTCTCATTGATACCATAACCATATTTTCTACATAAGTCTAGCACAGAAGTTATTATACTGTTATGAATCCATGATACCTGTAACTATCTAATAAAAGTTATAGAGACGCCTATATCCACCTACACCTTTATGTACAAAGGTTTGTGTATGAGTTAGGAGTTCGAAACCCAAGACCTCCTGATTATAATTACTAACATCCAATGGATCTCATACTATTTTCTGCAATTGAGGATTTGCATGTTAATCTTCTAATTTGCTTAAGAATTCTAGATGTATTTTCAGCATTTTACTTCTTTTAGATGTCATGAAGAACTACTCCATCCTCAAAGAGCTGGCTTTCCTACATAAAATCAATAGTATCATTAGAGATTCTTAGAAATATATTGCTCAAATATCTTTAATGATATTAAAAGTTTTAGTAACTTCAAAAAGACCTCTTGAATTCTCAAAGCAGACTACATTCAAAGTTGGTAAGTATATTTAGAAGCTAACATTTATCAAATTTTATTACAGCTCGATTACTCTGATAAGAGCTTTACATATATGCATGAATTCAATCATCAAAAAATAATATTAAGTAGCTGTTGTTATTAATCTCATTTTTAAAAAGAGAAAACATGTTTAACAAGTGGCAGAGTTAAGATTTGAAATTAAGAGGTATGATTGAGGACCCTGCTCAAATATATTGTATTTGTCTCATCCAATTATGTTATGTATACAAAAGCGAATTCTTTTTTCTCCAAAAGTAATAATTATAATAATAAATTAAACTACTGAATTGAAACAAAACCAATCAGACCAATACTTAAAATCCAAATTGAAGTGTTACTAAGATTATGTATATACTGAGGTATAAAATGATCTGGAAAGAGAAGCATTCTGTATTGAAAGTTATTTTTTCTAGAAGCTACTTTCTTTTCAAATTTAAAAATAGTACTGAATTGAGTCTCTGTTTATTCAACTATATATTAACAGATTGATAATTAAAAATTTTATTGTGTAACTGGAGTTAGAGTCACATAATAATTCTGACCGTGTTTGCTCTAAACCATATGTTGTTGAGAAAAAAAATCATTACAAGTATAAATCATGTGATTTCTAGAAAGCATACTTTCATAACACCTCATACTGAAAGAGCTACAAGTATTCATGTGTGAAAACAGAAAGGTATACTGGGGGCACCTGACTGGGTCAGTTGGTAGACCATCTTACTTTGAGGTAGGGGTTGTGAGTTCAAGCCCCACTTTGGGTATAGAGATTATGTATTCAAAAACAAAACAAAACAAAAACTCTATTGTGTATTTTCTGTTGTTGATTTATTTGTTGTGTGGCTAAGACTATTCAGCAGTAGCATATGACTCCTGGAGTACTTACTGTACCAAGAGTTATTAGCAAGGGATGACTCTTTATGTATACAATTTAATCATTTTCAGAAAACCATAAGTTACTTGTCACAGATGAGAATTTTCAATAGCTTTTCTTGCCATGAGTGGTACAGTAAATTAAATATTTATATGTACGACCACTTTAGCATGTTTTAAAATCATATATTCTGAGCAAAAAAAGTAATTTTAGAAAATACAGAAAAAATAAAAGAGAAATATCACTCTGATAATTCCTTTACTTGAAATGAGAATTCTTACACTCAAGATTATTATTGCAAACATTTTGGTGTATTCTGTTTATATATGCACATTCATACACACACACACATACACACACACACACACATCACTCACAAAATTAGAAGGATTTTGAAGCCTGTAGTTTTGCTTATAGTTTAAGAATATATTCATTATCTAATTAGTAATTACTTCATTAACTACTTCATTAACCATTTAAAATATAATTAATGTCTATATAACATTATATTCTATGATTATATTATAATTAATTTAAACACACTCTTAGGAATTGTTTTTTCTATTTTCCTTTTAGAATACAAATGCTATCTCAGGCATTCAATAGGATGAAATTTCTATCTTACATAAACACGTGCCATTTTATTTAAGATATCTAGAATCTCCCTAGTTGAAGAAAAAACCTACATAATTTTCTCAATAAGATTTTTGCCTAGAATTCTAGTAGTAGTGAGATTTTTTTTTCCTATAATACCGAGAGTAGCAATGTAAAATCCAGAATCCCAAATGAAGAAAAGGTATTCTCTAGCCTCTGAAAATGAAATTGCATAAAATTTCCCATTGCATATATAGCCCTCTCTAGGGATTTGTTGAATTTAAAGTACTTCTGCCTTTGAGGTCTACCTTATACACTTTGAGTAAGTCTATAACTTATTCACTGTTACTTTAAATTGAGCAAACACACTTTTTAAAACCTATGCACATGCTATCCAACTTTCTTAAACATTCACTGACTATTACATGAGTTTTTCTGCTGTCAGATCAAGGGCATACTGACAAATGTTAGACAAGATCCCTGCCTTCAAGGGGATTTTATTTTAGTTGTAATATATGGTGATGGTAAGAAGACATGGAAAAATATGTATGAGACCAAGTAGAATAGAATGGAAATGAGTTTCAGAGTTGAGGTTTAGAAAATATGTTATAGGAACTAAGAGGAAGAAAAATTGTATTTACCTATAGTAATCAGAGATTTTATGAAGATTTGATAGAGTTATGAGAAAAATCTACTCAACAGAATATTTCCACCAAAATAAGCTAAAACATAGAATTCCTATGTTCAAGTTACTTTCCTGACTTTAGAATAATTGAGGAACTATATCATGAAAACACAAAGCACTCTAACACTAACATTTAGTATTTGGTCAAGTTTCTATCGTAAACCATGCTATGGACTAAGAAGAGTACAGTTAGGGGTAAGAATGTAGAGTTGCTATTTGATGCTTCAAAGCGCCATTCATCAAATAAATCACAGTCTTACATTTATTTATTTTTTTTAAACCTGGAACAGCAGATACATCTAGCTGGAAGAAGCCTTTCAGAGCACTGGAGAAGTGGAGCAGTGGTGAATCTCCATCAGAAAATAACATTACTTAGCCCCCCACCCTCCAAACCACAGCGCCCTAACAGAGGAGGAACGGACTCGACAATTTTACCCATTTGCTTCTAACTGTGCCCTGTGTTCATCAACAGTATTTCATACTTAAGTGGACTGTGGAAGTTAGTTAGGGAAGATTCCTGAAATATGTATAAATGCCCAGAGAAGATAGTTAGACCATGTTAGATTCTATTCTCAAATCATCAAGCACAGTGTGTTTTCACTGATATTTCTTTTCTTTTACCTCATTAGGACAACAGAATCACTTGAGATGCTTTTTAAACATGGTTAGGCCCTTACACCCTCTGAAGCTGAATATTTAAGGCTACGTCTTGGTTTCTACTCTTAGATGTTGTGTAAGATGATCGAATTTTATATTTCACATTTGAATTACTCCCATCATGTCCTCAGATGATCTGGTTTAAAAAGCCTTAAATTTTAGCACAAACAATGCACTCTTTTGTACCTCCCTTAACTAAACTATGTGGATATAAATAGCAGTTAAAGACGTACAATCATGAAACTTTATGTACCTAAAACATAGCCCTGAAACATATGTATCAAAAACTCAGTAAATGGGATTTATATATTACATATATTATTAAAATCCATTTTGTTCACAATGGAGCATATCATTATTTTAAATCAACTGAATTACCTTAAATACTCACATGATAAGAATTATAGAATATTCTGTGATAGACGATTTAAGTAAGTTGCAATCCTTAATTATCCATTACTTAGCTTTTTAATATTTTGTTGCCATTATAATCTTTGTGATATTTGCAATTATCCTTTAAGTGAAATTGCCCAATTAAATGCATGAACAACTCAGGGTATTTTAAGTTGATTTGCCAAATATCTTCTTCAAACAGTGTAACAATTTACACAAAAGATAATATCCTAGTGTGTGCTGTTTCTCACAAGAATTATAAATGAGTTTTTTAAATAAGCTGAGATATTATTGTTTTTATCTTTGATAATTAGTTAACAAAATTGTTGTTTTGGTGAGTTTAGAATTTCTTAATAAGATTGTTTGTTTGCTTGTTTGTTTTCCATAAGACTGGCAATTATTTTGGTGCATTTGCATTTGTGTCCATTGACTATTTTTATGACCGCGTTCCTCTTTCCCTCATTGATCGGTAATGCATCCAGATGTAATATATATGGTAATCAACTCTGTCATACATGTTCAATTATGTTTCCAGCTGTTCTTTCAACAGTTTTGCATAGTTGCATATCTAAAAGATAAAAGTTCAGAACATCATTTTCCCTATGAGTCTATCTCAGTAACTTTGTAGAGAAGTGGTGCCTTGACAAGACTTTCCTCTCTCCTTCTTTAGCATTTGCTTAGAAAAATGCGTCGTATTTCCTTATCAGAGCCTGAGATTTCTTCTGGAGTCATCCCTGTAAGACACTGCCAGGTGTCTCCATGTGTTCATAGCCTGTGCATTGTTGGCCTTTTATTTCCAGGCTACCATTCTTGTATGTTCTGAATAAGAAAATGAGGTGAAGATGGAGGTTTCACAGAAAATGCAGATTCATTAGTGTTCTCACAACTGTAAAAATGCATCCGTAATGCAGCCCCTGAATCACATCACAGCATTGGGCCAACATTATGGGGACTTTAATATGCATGTTACAAACCAACAAGCACTATGGCTCTCCAAAGGGTACTTCCACTTTCAAATTCACGACACTCTGCCTTTTAGTTTATAGGTGTCTCCGAGTCTTAAAGCTAATAATGCAGGTGCTCTCAGCTGGCTCCGCAGATGTCGAGAATTAGGACAAGCACCCAGCAGGACACTTGCTTTCTCTTCTTCCTCTGAGCAGCTGTGACACAGATGCAGCTGTTCTCAAGAGAGAACCAAAGAGGTCATCAGGAGCCGCACAGAAGTAGATTTAGAAGCCCTGATGCCAGAATTCCATGCATAAAACACGGTATGGGAAGGGGGTATGGGTTGCTGCAATTTTAGTGTTGGAGTCATTCTTCTTAATGGAATTGACTCACACTGAAAAAGATGCTCTTGGATATACCAGGTGCTGACAGAACAACACAACACACTGACTCAATTTACTCTGTCCCTATGTGGCTTCTGCTTGCTTTTGTCCTATTAACTATCTCTCGCTTTCCCTCTCCCCTTCTTTCCTTCCTTCCTTCCTTCCTTCCTTCCTTCCTTCCTTCCTTCCTTCCTCCCCTCCTTCCTTCCCTCCTTCCTTCCTTTTATGTAGTAAAAAAAATCATAAATGTACTTAATGTTAGCTATTGCTTTTAAAGATATAGAAATTTTAATCATGTAGAAGCTTAGGGATTAATCCCATTTTAAAATGAATTATTTATACAATTTATCCATGATAGTTTTTGGAAATCATTCAGTAGGTATTTAATGTAAAGCGTACCATCTTTTCATATCCATCTCTACGTTGTTAGATTCATTTTTATAATGTCTAATTTAAAATTTTACGTTTTCCCCAAAATATCTCCAATTAAGGCATGAAGTCTTATGAGCTAACAAACAAGTATGTTCAGAGTTTTCTAGGCCCTGCGGTAGAGGGATCCCTGGATTAGCAAAGCAGAATCCAGCTGGTGGTCCCAGATCTGCTCCTAAATGTCCCATAATTAAACCTTAGCGTCTCAGGGAACAAAACAGTAGGACTGACCCGAATGTGTTTTAACATTTCTAAAATGGAGATGTTAGTTTTAGGAAAAGGGGGTGTTGTTGCCAAATCAGGTTATTGGTGCCAGCGGGTTATTTTACTGGCTTCTCTCTAAGCAGATTATGCAAGGACTAAGTTGACTCCACTAGCAGCTCTACATAAGAAAAAACGTTAACATAGGAAGACTTGATTCATGAGTCCATCGTTTTTCTGTTTCAATTTTTCTCAAATGCATACAATTCCCTAAATCTGGAGTACCTCCCTCTGGGAAAACGTGCCTGGATATACCTACCTGTGGTCTTGTCTGATAGGTTTTCCTGATCTGTTTCTTATAATCAAATTTTGCCTTTTTTGTCATTTTTTCAACTTTTTTTCGTGTGTGTGTGTGTATTTTTTTAATTTGACAAGTAAATCAAGTTTCTACCCACCGGTAATAGCAGCATGATAGATTTTAACCAGTTTTCAAATAAAGGGTTGGTAAAGAAAGTTTCCACTCTGTGGTAAGTCAGTGCAAATGTCTGGAGACAATGGGCCTTTTCTGTTCTCTATTACCCCATCCTCTAAAGACATAATCTTAGTTTATCCTAAGAAGCAGATAGAGAGGGCACCTGGGTGGCTCGGTAGGTTAAGCGTCTGCCTCCAGGTCATGTCATCATACCAGGGTCCTGGGATCGAGTCCCAGGTCAGGCTCCCTGCTGAGCAGCGAGTCTGCTTCTCCCTCTGCCCCTCCCCCCATGCGCTAGCGTGCTCTCTCTCTCTCAAAAAATAAATAAAATCTTAAAAAAAAGAGAAGTAGGTAGGGACAAGACTCAAAGGGCAAGGTCCGTTTTACTAAATCCATATCCAGTCTCTGCTTCCAAACTTCCAAACGCATAAAGGGAGCAGGTGTTTTACCAGTCCCGTAGTACATCACGATTACACCACATCGCTGCAAGTCGTATCTGAAATGTACCCACTGCTTACTGCAGAGCAGACATTACCGTAGTCTATATCAGGACAGTTGGCTTCCAAGGGAGCTGTGGGCGTCCTCCTTCATCTGCTCTCTCCCTTCAGGGGGCCGCTTTCCAGTGCGCACTTGGGTGCTCCGTGCACCACTTGCAAAGGGGACTCGGTGCTACAGCCCTTGCTCTCGTTACTGAAAGGTCTGTGGGAGGCACTTGGACCCATTTCACACTCGACCTGAGCAACAAATCTGGGGTTGCCCCGGTGATGTGTAGGCACATTTGGGTGGTAAGCCCCGATGCCCGGTTTGATTATGAAGAAAAGAGTCAAAGCGGATATTCATTCCGCTTCTTCTGTAAAGCCAATATCACTTTGAAAAATGAGTTCCATGTGGTGAATTTCGTTTACTAGGGGTCTACCCCAGAGTCTGGAAACAAATCCCCACTTAATTATGAGGTTTTGTCGTATGTTCACATACAGTTCTGTCTCCCATCAATCTCATTGCATCAAGAATAAAATACTGGTGAATATGACCTTTTTTAAGGCTTTGGCTGTAGTTTAGTGTTTTAAAGCATATTTGGAAATAGCCCCAAGACACATTAAAAAAATAAATAAAACTAGTCATTATCATTCAGACTACCCTCACCAAAATCCCAGGGTTTTATTACCAATATTTAAAAAGAAAGAGTCCTAGGAAAAAAGTGGTCATGCACTGATATACTAGGTATAAATCCAGAAACTAGTAAGTTGAAAATTGAGATAACTTTATATTTAAAAAGTTTATGAGAAATGAAACTTGAAGTACTTAATTTGCTCAAGACCACAGGGAAAAGGACAAGAGTCCAATAAGCCTGGAGCAGTGATGGGTTTTTTTGTCCCTCTCAGTCTGATGTGGGGGAAGGAGTGTCTTTATAATTTAATCATAGCATTTATTTTGAAGATATATGGCACACTTTTTGCTTATCCCTATTTTTAAGCTTAAATTGTGCCATGAACTTAAATCATTTGGCTACACGATTCCTGTGAATAGGAAGCAAACACAGTGACTTCACTGTACTTTGAAATTCAGTAAGAAGTATTGCAAGAAAAATTTGGAAAGATAAGATATCCTGTGTAAGGCTCCCGGCCAATAAATTGTGTATTACCTAGTGTGGCTTCACTGCCTTTCAGAGGAAAGAAGACTCTGTTCACCTATTCTTCACCTTGATTTTATCTTCAGACTTTGACAAGATCTAAAATTGAAGTCAAAAGGGAGGGATGTGAAAGAATAAGCAGCAGTTTCTAGCCCTTATCAGGGAAATCAGAATAGAAACAAACCAGAAACAATGAAGATCACGTAGCAATTTTTTTGTTATGATTTTGGCTGGTTTATCCATTCAAACTCTGTCTCTAAATGGATGAGCTATAAAATACTTAATTTGGGTGTAAGGGGAGGGAATGGGTATGTCTTAACTAGCACGGACTAAGAAAAGAGATGGAAATCTGTATTACACTTAATCAGGATTGGGATAACAATAATCAGAAATATATATGAAGAAGATACACGGGCATCTGGAACTTACTGCAGAGAAAATTAAAAGAAAGGATAGGAAGCTTAAAAGTATTTATAAAACATTAAATTATTTATTTGCATAATCATTTAATGTGCAATGAATAAAATTTTTATTCTCCTGACCTATTTTGTTAGTAAGGCACTTCCTTTCTCCTCTTATCCCATCTGCTAGAATAGCCTTAGGGAAGAGGGAAAGAAAAGTGGCGGTGCTGGGCAGCACACACGAGACTCTGGTACAGATAAGAAGAGAGAAAAGTAGATGGAGGGAGAGTAAGCAAGCAAAGCCATATCAAAGGCAAATTCCCTCTCCGGGCTGGCTTGTCTTGAAGAGAAATACAAATTTGGACAGGCGTTGAGATGGTGTTCCATTCGAGGCTCTTGGGAGAGACAGGCTGGCACTTTGTCTCATGTCCCTGTAATAACTTGGAGGAGCAGTGTTAGGCGGAGACATGAGCAGTAATCATGATCTACTCTTGTATTTGGTGTGGGATGGAAAAGAGCTGGAAGTTCCTATTTGTTGCAACAACAGGGGATAAGACTTGGCTTGGGAGATAGCCGGATGGGGGGTGGGGGGTTACCAGTTGTAGGAACAAAGTGACCTCGACAACAAGGCATCAGGGTTAGCTATTAGAGTCAAAGCTGGAAAGAAGTCACCACCAGAATTCAGGTGTCTCTCAGCCCCAAGAAGGCAGCAGTGGGGCAGAGGCAGCAAGGGCAACACTGTCTCTCTGGAACAGAATATACTGCCCACCCTCAGGGAACTTCAAAAGGCAATAGGTTTGATTTCTTGCCAAATGCTGAAAAAATTAAAAACCACCAATGGAAACTCTTTGTTTAACCCAAATAATTTACACCTATGTGATGGCATGCTAGACACATATGAAAATCATGGGCTTGGAGAAGATGCTTTAACAAACCAAAAGACAGGTACCAGATTTAATTCATAGCTAAATATATATGTATGTATGCAAATGAAGACAAGCAAGGAAGTACACCAAAATATTTATGAAGCTTTCTGCTGGGAGACGGGATTAGAGATTTCCCTCTGGGGGGTTTCTGGGTTTTTTTCATGTTTTCTTCATGAAGCATACATATTAGTCAGGCTAAGTTATGTTGTGGCAACAAACAGCCGTGAATCTAAGGGGCTGAACACAAAGACACTGTGTCCTCTCTCGGGCCACCCTTGCAGAGAGAACACACAGCAGGTCTCTGCCTCTCGCAGATCTTGCTATGTGATTCCTCAGACAGGAAAGCTGGCACGTGGACATTTCATTAGCCGGAGCCAAACCTACAGCTCGGCTCAAGTCCACAGTTTCACTGCAGATGGGACGAGAAGCAACCACAGACACCAGCACAAATCACCACCTCAGCACCTATTTCTTGTGCAATAAGAAAATGTATATATATAATTTTTAAAAGTTAGATTTGTAGGAAAAATTTTCCCAGTTTTCTCTGATGTTATACAACTTTGGGAATACCATCAAATTTAAATAAAACATTAAAACATGTTGAAAAACCTATAAGTAAAAATAGGATATCAAAATTGCAATTTGGAAGATTTTCAAACGTTACTCAGGTTTTTTTTTCTCCTATT
The DNA here is from genome assembly GCF_017311325.1 of Ursus maritimus. NCBI lineage: Eukaryota > Metazoa > Chordata > Mammalia > Carnivora > Ursidae > Ursus > Ursus maritimus. Next base: position 101,566,918 of record NW_024425563.1, read on the forward strand.
CCATAAGTTACATTCAATTTCATTCTTCCTTAGTTGTTTTCATTTTAATTATTCAGGTTTCCATCTCCATAAATATGTTCTTAATTTGAATCCCTGTTCTCTGGACTCAGTATCTGTATGTCATGTTTTTCTCTCATCATTTTAAGTTGTTTTAACTTTTCCCTGCCTTCCTAGAAAATTTGTCAAATTTTTAATCTATCCCAGGTTACTGTTTTTTGCATCAAATCTCCATATACGTTTAGGTACACCATCTCCAGTGAGGTGTTTACCTCGCTCCTGTGTAACTGTTAACCTGAGCTTGCTGTGCACGCCCCACCCCTGATTTTCATCCACCAGACTGTACTTTCTTTTCATCTTACGTTATTTATTCTCTCCTTGTAGTTTCTTGGTCTAATTACATGGGGCTAAGCCTTCTTCTAAAATGCTAAGGGAACAAATAGCTCACTGAAATTATTTTATGAGGTCTGGGATTAAAGGACTGTTGGATGCGCTTTACTTTTCAATAATGAGAAAATCATTTCCTTCCCCTCTTCTGCAGTACATTGTTTCCTGCATCTCCAGGTTATCTTTTATATCGTTATATTTATGGGGAATAGATACCCAACCAGACCCTGGATTTCCCAGGCACTGTGTGGATTTCCTGAGCTCTGCTCGTTTTCCACCAGTATCGTGGGAGGAATTCCTCTGAGGTGAAGAGCTGGCTTATAATCATGATTGCATCCATCGACAGAGTCTGGCAGGCATCACTGTAGCTATTTCCATCCCACACACAGGAGCTGGCCTTGCTGCCACGCTGATGCTAAACCACTACCATGTACCATATGGAGCCAGCGTGCGATCAGGCCACCTGCTCTTTTCTCTGACCAGCTCCTGGTGCAAGGGTCGGTTTTGGTAAACAGTCCTGCCTGCATCTCCCTCTTCATGTAGCTACAGTGACCTCCTCTCCCTAACTGTGCTCTCGGCTTCCTACAATCCTACCGTGAAAAGAGAGCTCAGGGGTTAGGTGGCACTCTAAAATACTCCAGATACAGTACCCATGTCATAGGGAGCTTTGTGGGTTCCCCTGAACTATATGCCTTACACAGAAGAAGGACATAGTGCCATCTTAACTGTTTGTTAGCTGGAGCATCTCTGATAATTTTTTTAAAGCATATTTGCTCTTTTTCTGGCTGAATTAAATAACTAAGCTTTTTCTTAATCTTGTATAAAATGATTTAATTTCATCTCATCAACCTTAATTTTAATCTAAGATTTGTGCAACAGTTTTTTATAATAAGTTGAATAATTTTTAAGTGCACTAACTTCGCATTAATAGAAATATATAAAAGAAATGCCTATTTTTAAATTAGGCTCAAAAGTTGACATTCTGTTTTGGTGGTGATGAGTTATGACATATGACATCTTAGTGGTTTTATATATAGACAGATACAGACCTAGATGTAGCCTCCATTCTATTTATCTTCATTTCATTCTATTACTTTATTCATCATGGACACAAATACAGCTATCTCAGAATATATTTGGCACAGCATGTTCTATTTGTTTAATGATAATTATATTAATTATATTACTTTCAAGATATCCAAGTGCTTCAGGAGTTTCTTTCCTTCCTTCCTTCCTTCTTTTCTTCCTTCCTTCCTTCCTTCCTTCCTTCCTTCCTTCCTTCCTTCTTTTTTCTTTCTTTCTTTCTTTCTTTCTTTCTTTCTTTCTTTCTTTCTTTCTTTCTTTCTTTCTCTTTTTTTTCTTTCTCTTTCTTTCTTTCTTTCTTTCTTTCTTTCTTTCTTTCTTTCGTTTCTTTCTTTCTCTTTTCCCTTTCCTTCCTTCCTTCCTCTCTCCCTCCCTTTCTTTCCTTCTCCTTCTTCCTTTTATCTTCCAGTTAGTTAACATACAGTGTGATTTTAGTTTCAGGTGTGCAGTATAGTGATTCAGCACTTCCATACATCACCTGGTGCTCATCACCTATTTCCCCCATCCCCCCTCCCACCTCCCCTCTGGTACCATCGGTGTGTTCTCTATAGTTTCAAGTCTGTTTCTCGGTGCATCTCTCTCCTTCTTCTTTTCTCTTTGTTCATTTGTTTTGTTTCTGAAATTCCATATATCAGTGAAAAAATATGGTATTTGTCTTTCTCTGACTTACTTCACTTAGCATTATACTCTCTATCTCCGTCCACATCATTGCAAATGGCAAGTTTTCATTCTTTTTAATGGCTGAATAATATTCCATGATATATATATTACACACACACACACACACACACACACACACACACGCACCCCACACACACACCCCACATCTTCTTTATCCATTCACCTATCAATGGAAACACTTGGGCTGTGTCCACAATTTGGCTATTGTAAAGAATGCTGCTATAAACATAGGGTTGCATATACCCCTTTAAATTAGTATTTTGTATTGGGGGGGGGGTTAATACCCAGGAATGTGATTATTTGATCATAGGGTAGTTCTATTTTTACTTTTTTCAGGAATTTCCATACTGTTTTCCACAGTGGCTGCACCAGTTTGTATCCTCACCAACAGTGCACAAAGGTTCCCTTTTCTCAATATCCTTGCCATCCTGGAGTCTAAGATTTTCTATATAGTATCACGTCACCTGCAAATAGTAAAAGTTTTACTTCTTCCTTACTAATTTGGATGCCTTTTATTTCTTTTTCCTGTCTGATTGGTGTGGCTAGGATTTCTAGTACTATGTTGAATAAAAGCGTTGAGAGTGGACATCCCTGTCTTGTCCCTGACCTTGTGGGGAAACATCTCAGTTTTTCCATATTGACTATGATGTTTGTTGTGGGCTTCTCATATATGGCTATAGTAGTTGAGGTATGTTTCCTCTAGAAACCTACTTCATTGATGAATGGATGTTGTACTTTATCAAATGCTTTTTCTGCATCTGTTTTAATGATCATATGATTCTTGTCCTTTGTTCTATTGATGCAGTGTATCACATTGATTTCTGAATACTGAACCATCACCCTTTGCCTCTTGGGAATAAATCCCACTCGATCATGGTGAACGATTTTTCTAATGTATTGTTGGATTCTGTTTGCTAGTATTTTGTTGAGTATTTTTGCATCTAAGATCATCAAAGATACTGGACTGTAGTTTTCTTTCTTTCTTTCTTTCTTTCTTTCTTTCTTTCTTTTTTTTGGTGGTGTCTTTATCTGGTTTTGGTATCATGGTAATACTGGACTCACAGAATGAATTTGGAAGTTTCCTTCCTCTTCTTTTTTGAAATAGTTTGAGAAGAATAGATATTAACTCTTCATTAAATGTTTGGTAGATTTCACCTGTGAAACTGTCTGGTCCTGGACTTTTATTTTTTGGGAGTTTTTTGATTATTGATTGAGTCAATCTGCTTGCCGGTAATTGGTTTATTCAAATTTTCTATTTCTTCCTGGTTCAGTTTTGATAGGTTATGTTTCTAGGACTTTATTCATTTCTTCTAGGTTGTCCAATTTGTTGGCATATAGTTTTTCATAATATGCTCTTACAATTGTTTGTAAGAAGGCAGATAAAATTGTCAGGAAAACCAGGGTCAGTATCATCATCACTAGGGAAATACTCACTGCTATTGTTGTTAGCTCACAGCTTAATGAAAACAGATTTTACTATAAGATCAAGCAATCAAACATAGTAAATACACACAAAAAATAAATAAAATAAAATTCACAGCACAGAACACCTGGAAGATTTGGGAACCCTGATGACAGACTTTTGCACAAGGCTCCAGCTGAGTTTGTTACTACGTGGATAGACTGTACTTTAAGTTCTATACTCTCTTTCTTTCTGCAATGTTTCCTCTAATGTGAATCAATGATCATAAATGATATGTGTGTTTTTTTTTCTTCTTCCTCTGGACTGCTCATAGGCAAATACTTCATTTCCTAGTTTCTATCCTAATTTCTGGGTTTATATTTTCTATCTCTTGATTATTTTACTCTGCTTTCCATCACACCTTTTAAATTAGTTCACCTATTTGACCCATTTAATTAATTTAAAAATATATTGGCATTAATACTTTTAATTTTTTCATGCTCTCTATTCCAATTTCATCACATCATATTCCTTTGATAAGAATGCAAAGTACTTCAAAATCTGAGAGTACTGAGTAGAAAATTGTTTTCATTATTTTTTGTCTGAATTGTCTGTTTATTCTGAGGTCAGTTTTTCTGTTCATTCATTTGTATTTTTTCTTTCATGCTCCAAATTTTGTTGCCATCTGTTGATACTATGTTCCAAATCAGTGATTGAATCAATAGTGTTATTGGTTTTGCATATTTCCCTTGGCTGTGCAGGCCTTTATAGGGTCAGTTCTCATGCTGGTCTAAGGGCCTGTTAGTATGATCCCCAGATCTGTCAAGGTAACTAATCAAGTCCTGTTTCCCAGGACTAGGAACAGAAATAAAGATCAAATGAACTGTATTTACCTGTAGAATATGAGGTTGAAGAATATCCTGTTGGGGGCGCCTGGGCGGCTCAGTCAGTTAAGCGTCTGCCTTCAGCTCAGGTCATGATCCCAGGGTCCTGGAATGGAGTCCTGCATGGGACTCCCTGCTCAGCAGGGAGTCTGCTTCTCCCTCTCCCTCTGTCCCTGCCCCCAGCTCATGGGTGCTCTCTCTCTCTCTTGCATGAGCACGTGTGTGTGTGCTCTCTCTCTCAAATAAATAAATAAAATCTTTAAAAAAATTCAAGAACATCAAAAACTAATGATGTACCATATGGTGACTAACATAAATAAATTAATTCATTAATAAAACCCATCCTGTTCTGTACAATTTAATGTGTTACTGTTTACTTCTCTATGTAATTTAATTTAATGTAATTTAACATACCCTATACATATGTTTATGTCCTTCACATGATTTTGATGTGGCTTAGTTCTTCTCTGGATGGCTAGGTTGCAAAAGGGCACAGTGCAATGTAATTTAATTCAGCTGTAATCATTACTGCTCTTGTCTTCGTTAAGATTCCTGGCATGCACCTGAACCATATGAAATGGCTGTCAGCACATTGTAAGACCCCCTGTTTACAAAATGGGTCCAGTCTCAGGTATTTGGAAAGGGTCAGTGGAATATTCTGAAGATCAGACATGAACCTCATTTAACATATCATCCATAACTGATCACCCTTTTGTGAAGATTTTGGGGTTGGAAGTTTATAGCACCATCTGACCTGCATATATTGCCTTTTAGCATCTCTAATAGCCTATTTGCACGGACTTCCTTTGGTGTCCAGATGAGAAAACTCTTGCATCCAGTAGTTCCTTTAATCTAAATGTACTATGTAGAGTGGTGGGGCAAAGCCTTTATTTCAATGGGTGTCTAGAACAGTAGACCCCAAGAATGCCTCGGGCATCTTTACGTATATGCTATAGGAAAGATGCAGAAAGCCCTCACTCAAAATAATGTGCTATGAAAAAGCTTAGAGTAAAAGGTGGAATGGGATTTCTGGTGCCCACAAAGAAGACCAAGACTGAGTGGTCGAATGGTTAAAAATGGAGAAAGTAACAACAGAAGACAGGGTCCCTAGAAGGAAAAAAAAAAAAAAGAAAAGCATAAAACTGTGTTAGCTTAAAAATATAGTAGCATCTCCTTCTGTAACCATCACATCATTCTTCTACTCTTGCTGTGAATTTTGCGGTTAGTTCAGTTTTATGTCTGGGGCAGCTACAGACAACAGTGTGGCGACCTCCCTGTAACGCAGGCACAATGCAGTCTACACTGGCCTTACATTTCCTTCCCCTTCTCCACCCTGTGACATTCATCTCCAGTTTAATTCAGCATCACACATCTAAGGGCTCACCCTTGACATTGGTATAACCCACAACTATCCTATCACTAAAGTACAAAATACTGTTCTTTGCACACAATCACAGAATGTGTCGTAGCAAGTTGACTTTTCATCTCAAAAGAACTTCTAAAATCACTATAAAAAATAAAAAGACATATTTAGTATTCCAAGTAAAATGCCTACTACACCACAGGCTCTCAATGTCAATTCCTTTCTCCCTTTGCCCAAGATAAATTCAAAGATCAATTAAATTTCCCCAATCCAACTTGCACTCAGCAAGCTATTGATAATTACATACCTGCAGATAACTATATTACAAATATATTTATTTTGAAGAGACTCATCCTTCAAAAATTTTATTCATGGGTGTGAAAAAAGATCTAGTTTCTACAAACATTTACCAAATATAAGACACATATAGAAAAGTTTACAATTATAATTGTACAGCTCAGTGATGTATCCAAAGGAAACAGCCATGTACATAACACCTGGATAGTGTCATAAAAGGTCAGCAGCTCTAAAGAAGATCCAAGGTGTCTTGTCCACACCTTTCTTCCTCCCAAATTCAACCATTACTCAGATTTCTAAAATGATAGGTTAATGCATTCCTATATACTTAAATGGACACATACCATGTTCATTTGTTTGCTGCCTACACATGACTTTGAGGTGGGTTAGCTCTTCACTGGATAGCTAGGTTGCAAAAGGGCACATTGCAAATAATGGAGACCGGGGCTGAAAATCTACTAACGGCTCAGCTCTGGCTTCAGCTGTAGTCCATTGGTGAAAACAGGCCAAGTCAACCAGATTTAAGAAATGTGAATTAAATTTTACCCAATAGTGGCAAGAGTGGAAAATAAAATCCCCTCACCCTATTCCACCACAGAGATCACATACATATTAAGTAATACTTTTTAAAATATATTAACAAAAAAATAAGTATTCTTATCTCACACTCATCAGTGAAAAGAATACACATTTTCCAATGTTTGGTTTACTACTCCATTATCTGGGAAGACACAGTTTTTATTGTTCCATCAAAAATCATGACTTTCACTTCATATTAATTGCATTATAACATTATTCATACCCAGCATCATACTTGAGATTTATATTAAATTCCTTTCTGTGTGACATAATAAACAAGTTGAGAAAGGAACGATATTTTATTCATGATTATTCCCAAGTTACTATAACTGTGTCTATTTTATTAGCTCTTAATAAATAATTGTTGAATAGTTGATGTTAAATTACAACATAAATTAAACATGGGATTAAAAATTCAACAAAAGAAGCTGTATGATGTGTAGAATTAGTTGAATATTTATTTTAGCAGTATGTATTTTTGTATTTCTCTTATTCTACTTCTTGTAGAGAAATTGGAAACTATGAACAAAGAAAAAAAGACAAAAATCCATAATTTCATGATGCAGATAATTACAACTAAATTGTGATTGATGGGTTGTTTGAACTCCCTATTCTTATAACACTCTGAATTATTTTCTGAGAATACACATGACATTTCTGTATTCCAAATTTTGTTCCTCTCACATTTAAAGTTAAGAAATATAATTTTAATATGTTTTATCAAATAACAATGATAAAAATAAAAGCTACCATAACTAATATTTTGTGGCCAGAGTGACTTTTTAGTTTCATCTCTAGTGTTCATTCTGATATTAGAAAATAATTAAGGTTTGAAGTCTTCATGTTTTTCTGAAAAGCAATTAAGATTTTTTCCCGTGTATTATGGGGAAATTTTCTATTTTAAGAATTATAAAAATTTACCTCAAATTAAGAACATGTATTTTTCAAATTAATTAATTAAAAATAACTAGATGTTCTTATGTAGCTATTCCATTCTTTAAAATATTTTGTATTATAAAAAATATTTTACTATTTTACATATTGTTGAAATGAATATTGTTTAGTCAAAACTGCCTGTTCACTAAAGATTATTCCTTGTTTTTTAGATAAATTACGTGAAATGGGACAACTGAGAAAAATTATAGCATTTGAATTTTTTAAAAGGGAAGGCAATGTTAATTTGTTTTTACAAATAATACTCCCTTTGGATCATTCTGATAGTCAGTTTTCTGTGATAGATCTTTGCTTTGCAGTGTGTTTATGTCAATATGCATATGTCACTTTTCATAAGTGCTTATAATTTGCTTCTAAATTAACAATTAAGATTTACCTTAACTTTTTAACTTCAAACATAATGGGCCATAGCTTAGAAGTGAGCAGCCAGAAAAATTATTAAATACATAAAAATGCTAAATAATGTCACATTAATATTTTGAGTCATATAATATGCAAAATTGTTGATCCCACAGTATCTTAGGTGAAATAACTCATAATTGATTTGACCATGAAAAAGTCAAATTACAGTAAGGGAAAAAGAACAACTCTATTTTGTATTGCTCATCCAAAAATAATTGATTATAATGCAAATAATTGATTATAAGTTTCAACAAATATTGATAACTTTTTCTGGTTTTGTTCAAAATTTGTCAGTTTCATCCATGTTTTACATGTATCTATAGTTTGTTCATTCTGTTTGCTGTGTAGTAGTAGACTTGAGGAGTGAATTGGGATGCCTGGGTGGCTCAGTGGGTTAAGCATCTGCTTTGGGCTCAGGTCATGATCCCAGGGTCCTGGGATCAGGACCTGCATGAGGCTCCCTGCTCAGCGGGGAGTCTGCTGCTCCCTCTGCCTGCCACTCCCCCTGCTTGTTCTGTGTCTCTCTCTGACAAATAAATAAATAAAATCTTTTTTAAAAAAGTCATTTTCCCCCAGTTTGGAACTGTGGTATGGAATGCTATTATGAATATTCTTTGCATACATACATAATACAGTTCTGCTGGGTACATATTAAGAAGTATACTCTTTAGATCAAAGCATATGTTCATGTTCAATAGACAATAGAAAACAGTTTTCCATTGTGCTGGTACAGTTTACATTCTAACCAGCAATCTGTGAACATTCCATTTGTTTTATATTCTCACCAACATTTGATATTATTGGTATTTATAATTTTAGCCATTTTTCTATGTACAAATATTGAGGATTTAATTTACATTTTCCTAATGAAAAATAATGACTTTTTGAAGTGACTATGTGAGTAATTTGCCCATATTCCTTTGGTTGTCTTTTTTTTTCTTATTGATTTATATATATATATATTCTAGGTATGGCTACTTTGTTGGATATATGTACCAATAATAATCTATCCCAGTCGGTGGCATAATTTTGAACTTCTTAATGATGAATTCTTATGAAAAGATCATTGTTTGAATGTGATCCAGTTTGTCAGATTTTCCTTCTTACAGTGAGTGCCTTTTGTGTACTCTGAAGAAATCTTTTCTCACCCCACCAGCAGTAGGATCAACTCTGCTATCGCCTCTAAGCTTCATTTCACATTTCACGTTTAGATCCACAATCAGCCATGTATAGTTTTTGTGTATGTGTAAGGTAGATGCAGATCATCCATTTCCTTATGGATATTCCAACAGGGAAATACTTTCTCCAGTGCTCTGACTGCGTATCCGTGAAAGTGGATCACAGCGTACAGGGAGGAGTTAAGAGGGAACAGGTGCTTTGGGATTTCACAAGTGCTTCTGCTGTGCACACAAATTACAGGTGCTTCCAGTCTTGATCTTGTAAACTCACTTGACTTGTTGCCATTGTCATAAAACTCATTCCACCCAATTTTGGGGTTTGTTTCTGGATTCTTTATTGTGTTTAGTGGTTTATTTAGGTACTGGTACTGTACTGTTTAGTTATTATAGCTTTATCGTGGCTGTTGATTTTATGGTAATAAAAGTCTGCCATTTCATCCTTCATCTTCATTGTGTTCGCTCTTCTTGGCCCCTTGTATTTCCACAATAACTTTAGAAGCAGCTTGCAAATTTCCACAAAACACCTTGCTAAGCATTTTTATTATGATTATGCTGAATTTTTAGATCAATAGAGGGTAACTGGCATATTTAAAATATAGATACTTATAATTAATGAACATGTTATATACTTCCATTTTTTAAGCATTAAATTTTTTTCTCTTGATAATATTTTATTATTTCCCCTCTAAGGTCTTGCATAACTTTTGCTGGACTAGCTCCCAGGCAGTTGATTTTTTAATGTTCAGATATATAATTATGCTTATGTAGTTTCTGTTTGCTATTCTGTTTCAGAAATTACTTGTTTGTGCTAACAGTGGGAAGTGGTCTGAGGGTGAATCAACGTAACAAGACAGACTGATATAATATCTCTGTGGGTTGCTCGGTTTAGCCCTTTGACTAGCCCCTGGTGTCCCCAGCTGAAATCTTAGGGGTTTTATTGGGACTTTTCAATCTTGGCAGGTCCTGAACCCCACAAGCCTGCTGAAAGTTCTACTTACTTTATTTTCTCGAGTACCATTAAACACAGGGAATCGGCAATCAGCTAAACAGGGGAATACAGCTCAAATGTCAGATTCGCCTCTCACTAATCCTTTTTCTTCCATATGATCAGATGATGCTTCCACAGGGTGTCAATATATCATATTTGACAACTTTGTTTTCTAACTTATAACTAAGAAAACATACTTTAGCAAACTGCAGAACTCATTAAAAAAAAGATTTGGTGAGCTGATTAAAAGCACTAATATCCATAGCTTACCCCCAATAATTCCAATTTGGTAAGATAACTGGGCTCATATATTGTTCATATTGTACTGCATGTTTGCTGTAATTAGGTTCATATATTATATACTTTGCCAGCAAAATAGGTGATTCTGATATTTTCTCTTGAAGACCATAATTTTAGAATACTACTTGAAAGTGAAAATGAATCTTGATACTTGAGAACGTATACTTTGCATTTTCAAAAGTGATGCAGCTGTGTTACAATATTAACCTTTTCCTTCCCTTAATACCATGCATCACTGTTGTCAAATTCCTTCCACCCAACTGTGTATTGTTAATAAAGATGATGGAGATATAGAATATGCTGTGTCCAAAGTGAACAGCCAACATCTCTCTTGGCCAGCATTCTTTTTAAGCCATAATAAAATTTTTAAGATTTATTTCTATATTTTTAGAGAGAGAGAGCATGCACATGAGCAGGGGTAGGGGCAGAGGGAGAGGGAGTGGGAGAGAGAGAATCTCAAGCAGACTCCGTGCTGAGCACAGAGCCTGTGGTGGGGCTCGATCCCACCACTCTCAGATCATGACCTAAGCAGAAATCAAGAGTTGGTCACTTAACTGACCGAGCCACCCAGGCACCCCAGCCGTAATAATACTTTCTAAAAGCGGTAGTATTTTCATTTATTAGTTATTCACAACATACTCTTACTGGGAATATTCAGGACATTTGGAATACAGAATATGTAAGAGCTGTCCAAACTTAGATTCTTCAATACACTTCATTGTTGTATATTTAAGGTATTTCTTTTGGACAAGAACTATGTGACCATGTATATTTATCATGGGATTTTATCTGTGCACAATATTTTATTGAATTGCTTATTTTTTACAATAACACCGATGAATCACTTTAAGATAGAAAAGGTAAAGTATTTTGAAGTTATTGTTTTTTCCTCATTATGATCTCACTTTCCTCTGACTAAATAAACCCACACAATATTATTTAATGTCATTGTCCAAGTTAGCTACAAATTAAACTATGATAATGTGTGATTATAAATGTTTGCTTATTCTGTGGCTCTTATAATAACTTTAGTGATATTAACTTCAAGTTATTTCTAATTTTTTTAATTTTCACAACTACCTCTACTTTCTAAATTATCAGAAAGCTTTTTTGTTGTTTTTCTTTGAAACAACTTCTTTTTTAAACAATTGAAGTGAATCTTGTTTGTTAATTTAGAAACAAATTATAAGAAATTATGAAAAGCAACATATGCACATTGGCATAAATGAACTACAGAGGAAATAACCTTAGAAAATATATTACAGAAAATTGACTACTAAAATGAAACCATCAAAGAGTATCCATTTGTAAATACAAGTAGCACTTTTTAAATTTTTTCATATACTATTGATGTAGCCTGTTTCTCTCAGCCATTCCACTCCTTATAATTTATCCAAAATATCTTCAATGTACACAGTTTTACCTGAAAGTTATATAGTCCAATATTAATAATAATTATAAAAAATTGACTTTTTATGTAAAAAGTCCTTGAAAAATGGAAAAATATGAATTTCACTAAAATGATGTTAAAGAAGAGCATTGGATTTTTTTAAATTTGAGGCAATTTATGATTTGACTTAATTTCGTTATAACTTGATAAATGGAAATTATAAAATGTTACCATACCACACGTCATGAATAGCTAAAGACACAAAAACTTTATCATTTTCTATATATTTACTATGTACTACAGATTAAATGGAAGAGTTGACCCTAGCCCTAAAATATTAGGGGATTTTGTGTTCCTCAGTGGTTATTAGTGTGAAGTATTAGATTTGTGTGAGTCAACACAAAGTTTAAAGAGCCAAAAATGCCATGTGTGTCACTTTTAGAAAAAGTTAAGAATGTGCATAAAAAGAATATTCAATGAAACTATGAGTAACTATCTATAAATGATGGATTATGGATGACTTTTATTTTATTTGTATTTATCGTATTTATTTAAATTTTACATTATAGTCATAGAGTATAGTCATAGAGTATATTTCATAGAGTATATTTCTATTTTATTTATAAAATAATAAATAGTGTTATAATTTGTAATAAAAATACCTGTAGTTAAAATAAATATTAAAAACATCTTCCCAATATATTTAGGAAGTATATACAGTTTTTGACAATGAAAAACTTAGTCTTACCATATGATCCAGCAATTGTACTCCTAGGTATTTAATTTGAAATGTATGTCTGCATGGAAAACTCCATGTAAATGTTAATAGCAGCTTTATTCATGATTTCTAAAAACTAGAAGCACCCAAGACGTCCTTCAACCGGTAAAGAGATAAACAACTATAAAACCATGTACAATGAATTATTATTCAGAGATAAAAAGAAATGAGCTATCAAACTACAAAAGACATAAATGAAGCTTAAATGTGTATTACCAAGTTAAAGAAGCTAGTCTGAGAGACTATGAACTGTTTGATTTCAGTTATCTGCCTGATCAGCTACTGCTGTGGTGAGAGGGTTGAATAGGTGGAGGACGGGGGTCTTAGGATGGTGAAACCATTCTGTGTGATACCATAATGGTGGACATAGCATATTGAGTATTTGTCAAAAACTCATGGAACTTTACATGATAACAATTAAACTAAATGTATGTTATTTTTAAAAAAGTCATTTAGGAGTTCAGGGACTCCAAGAAGGAATGCAGAATGTGACAAAATAAGCTAAATGTATTACAGATGTACAAACAGCTGCACTGAAGGGGAAGGGGAGAGTAAGTACTGACATAACTATCTTTGGACACCAAGGGATATAAAACTAGAGGCAAAAGAAATTATACATAATTTTGTATATGGAAATTATAAAGCATACTGTACTCTAATTGATAAAATCTCTTTCTGACAGGGTACAGTTTAGCAACTGAAAACACTACACATGTGTACTGGAATTGAACAATTAACTAAATGGATGGCAATGGTGGGAGCCAGGTTTCTCACTGCTGAAGTTGGATATTACATATAAGCCAGTGGAAGATTGTACAATGGTCTTATGGTAATGGACTAGAGTTGGAGACATCTTTATGAACTCATGTTCAGCTTAATATAGATACATATAGTTGCATATAGAAATATTTATAGACATGCTTGTACAGAAGGGTTTGAATACATAACTTTGCTCTCTATCAGCTAGAGGGGCTAAGACATCCAGTCGCAACATCTAGCACCCAGATTTGATTTCTATACCATTGCTTAATAAAAGGGATCAGGACTCCTTGGAGAAATGGCTGACTCTAAGACTAAGGCAGGAAATATACAAGATGAGCCTGAAGCATCTTGTAGTGCCTGAAAATAAGGAAGTTATTTAAAAATAAAAATTCGCCATAATGGAGGTATGTCAAAAGGTGACAAGAACCAAGCTCCTAATGCTCAGACTGGAGCAATTTGTGCAAACAAAGTAATTAAAGTAGTATTATAATATATCCATGAGTCCATGCTGATATAGACAAATAATTTAATAAATACCTAATTGGAGACAATAGACAAAACCACTGTACGGAAAAATTGAAAGTAATTGATGAGATAGTCTACCTCAAAGAAGCAGAACTCTCCATTCACTAAGTATGGGTTACATGTAGTGACTTCCCCCCATGGAGAATAGCATGGAAAAGAGGGAAAGATTCCAATGGAGAAACCGAAAAACTCTACCTCAGCCAGGTGAGCAAGATTAACATCAACAGTAATGAGTCATGCTGTCAGGACGAAGGCTTGATAAAATGTGATAAAGACGGCACTGTGTCTCTGTGAGCCTCCACCCCAAACACATGAACCCAGTCTAATCATGAAGCAAAGATTAGATGAGTCGCAATTGAAGGGCGTTCTACAGATACCTGATCAGGGCTTCTAAACATCTAAAAACAAGGGCAGTCTGAGAAACTGTAATAGCCAAGAGAAGTCTATGCATGTAATGTGCTATCTTGGATGGGATCCTGGAGCACAAAAAGGACATCAGGTCAAAACTAGGATAATCCGAATAAAGCATAGACTTCAATTAATAGTGCATTGATATTGGTTTTTAATTTTAATAAATGTACCATATTAATGTGAGATGCTAATATTAAGTAAACTCATGTCAGTTATATTGGAATTCTCTGTACCATCTTCATAATTTTCCTATAAATCTGAAACTATTTAAAAATACAGAAATGTTTATTTAGAAAATATATATTTTTATCAACTAGTTAATTTATTTCTCTCTAAATTTCATAAACCTATGTTGAAGTCATGTTTAATATCAGCAATTTAAAACATCAAATATTCAATAATTATTTATTAAGGACTAATAAAGAAGACACAGTGATAGGCACTTGGAAAAATATATGAATAAAGTAGTCTTTTTCTCAACTTGTTTGAATTCCAGTGAAGATAGAAATGAGTATATTGTACAAGTACTATGATGGTCATGAAGAGCATTATAATTTAATTAAAATGAAAAGAAAGCCATTATCTAATAGATGAATTAAAAAGGCTTCCCAGATAATGGATAATTAAAATACATCTTGAAATATTAGTGCTCTTTCAATTGACAGTGAGGCTGATGAAATGTAGCTTCCAAGTCAGAGACTTTAGGAGATCTGCAGATTCCTTCGTCACTCCTTGGAATGCTCCCTTTGGAACCCAGTCATGCAATGAGACATCTAAGCCACATGGTTTGCTAAGTGGATGGAAACCAAGGTGCCCTGATAGGACCCTCAGCTTAACTCCCAGTGGAGACCAGCACCCACTGCCTGCCGTGAGTCAGCCATCTTGGATGTGCCAGCCCCTGACCCCCAAGCTGTCACCACCTGTCACCTGCGCCTGAGGCTGCAGTGAAATGAGAATCTGTGAGTGTTGGCAGCAGCTGTCTGTATCTTGATGTGGAAAGAATAGAAGTAACTATAGCTAGTAAACCTATAGAACTGTGAGAGGCACTGAATGTTTTAAACCTTAACTTTGGGATCTTTTGTTATTTATCCATGTACCATTGAAATAGAAATTGGTCCTCATGAATTTGGCTTTAGGACCAGGCAGAAGCTCAGGCCTGAAGGGTTTAAAACAGGCTGTTTACTCATAAAACTGCTACTTAAGTCTTAGAAAAGGAGGGGGCGCCTGGGTGGCGCAGATGTTAAGCATCTGCCTTTGGCTCAGGGCGTGATCCCGTAGTCCTGGGATCGAGCCCCACATCAGGCTCCTCCGCTGTGAGCCTGCTTCTTCCTCTCCCACTCCCCCTGCTTGTGTTCCCTCTCTCGCTGGCTGTCTCTATCTCTGTCTAATAAGTAGATAAAATCTTTAAAAAAAAAAAAAGAAAGAAAGAAAAGGAGTCTCCATTATGTATAGTGTAAGTGCTAGCTAGGTATCACTTGCAGCAAAATGTAAGGAAGGACGTATGTAAAATGAACTTGTGGATCTAAAAAAGGAGATTTCCAGGGGCGCCTGGGTGGCACAGCGGTTGAGCATCTGCCTTCGGCTCAGGGCGTGATCCCGGCGTTATGGGATTGAGCCCCACATCAGGCTCCTCCGCTATGAGCCTGCTTCTTCCTCTCCCACTCCCCCTGCTTGTGTTCCCCTGGCTGTCTCTATCTCTGTCGAATAAATAAATAAAATCTTTAAAAAATAAAATAAAATAAAAATAAAAAAATAAAAAATAAATAAAAAAGGAGATTTCCAGGCAGAATGTTTTAAGCATCACTGGCATCCTTTAATGGATTATGAAAAATTACATGATCCCAGAAAAGGAAAAATAAGAAAATAACTTAAAAGCAACTATCAGGGTTTTTTTTTTTTCCATCTGTCAGTTTTTAAAGAGAATTAGAGAATTGACAACCTAGGACTTTCTGGTTGAAAAATAGAATAGTTTCCCCAGTTTCTCCAGTTACCTAAGATTTGCCAGTTAAGAAATGGTTCCAGGGCAAAGATCAAATCCAGTAAATATTAAGTTAAATGCATGGCTAATGACACATACCAGAAAAACTGAGAAGGGCCTACCTGGTAAGATTTATGGGTGTGCCTTAAAAATAGACTGGATTATGATTTGATACATAGAAATTTAAACAGTACTTAAAGGAGCTAACTTACCTGGACTGACAGTGACAGACATAGTTCAAGATGCAAAGATGCCTTTGAGTCCCCAGACTTCCACGGTCAGGAGTCAGACTTAGGATATTACTCAGTGGCAAGCGCAGGCCATTTCCTACAGAACAGGAGCGGTGAGGACCCTGATGTTGGAGTCCGGACCCACAGAGAAGTGATCTTGTTAAATAAGTGGAATTGATTCCTAACCAAGGCAGTTCTCTGTCCCTGGAGCAGGGGAGTTGGTAGCATGTGCTGGGCTGGATTTGCAATACTATAGCATAGGGACTGTGACATGTCTTCCATTCTTCCCTCCTGTATTAAGAGGTGGATTAGTACACCTATCTTACCCATGGCCTCCATTCAACTTAATCGTACCTTTAAAGGCTTATCTCCAAATACAGTCACATTATGAGGTACTGGGGATTAGTGCTTCAACATATGAATTTGGGGACACACAATTCAATCCATAAGACCTCATTTTTGAACAAGAGGCTCAATTGCATTTATGCTGTTTGTCGCCCCATTTTGTACTGGCAGTACGGGACAGTAAGGCAGATAGATCCCTGCACCCGGAAAACAAACAAAACAACAAAACAAAACAAAACAAAAAACACGCAAGCAAAGAACTTCATCTTGAGTTGGACCTTACTTAGACGAAAAAACCTGGACCTTAAGCTTGACCGTTATGCCATTATAGAATGAGAATTCAAGAGGTTTTAGGAGGGGTGAATGCACTCTGCATGTAAGAAGAAAATAAATAATTCTGATCAGGCAGCTAATTCTAGGGATTAAAAATGGCTACAAACTCTTTGCCATTCTTCCTATGAGAGGTAGAGTTGTGTCCCACCCACCTTGAATCACAGCTACCCCTGTGGCTTGTTTTTACTAATAGAGTGAGGCACAAGTGATCCCATGTATCTTCTAAGACATCTACTTGTGGTGCTAGGAATTCTCTTTCTGGAAACTCAGTGGCCATGCTGAGACAAACCTAAGCCCCATAGAGATGCCATGTGCAGGAGAACTGAGTTATCCCAGCCGGTAGACCTAGCTGAGCCCTCAGCTGAGAGCCAATATAAACAGCTAGCTGTGAGGACTGAGACTTCTTGAATGTGCCCACCTCAGTGAAGCCTCCAGGTGACCGCAGCTCCAGCCAACCCCAAAGGAAGCAAAGGAACCACCTACCCAAGTCTTGCCAACCCACACATCTACAAGGATAATCAAGGTAAGTTTCAGACTCTGTGTCTCTGTATGAGTTTGTTGTACAGCAATAAATAACTAAAACTGTCATATAGTAACCTATATTACAGAAACTTTACTAAGTTAAATAATAATTACAAAAAATTATAAGTGCTATGAAATAACCAAACAGTTTTAGGTACAGAGAAATAGTTGTTTGTGAAATTGTTTTATGTAAATTTTTTCTGAATTTAAAATAGAAATAAAGATTTCACTTTGGAACATGTTAAATTTGACATAACTATTACATATCCAGGTAGAATTTATAATTAGCTGTCAAGTAAAAGTCTGGAATTCAGGTCCAATTGGAGGTAAACATTTTGCAGATATTTGCCTATAGAAGATTTTAAAAGTCACATGACAAATATTTATCACAGTGAGTGTGAATTCTGAGAAAGAATACATGGTAGCACCACAGCTGATAAAAAAGGAATTTAGAAGCAGAAATGTGAATGTACACAGGAGAATCAGGTACATGAATAAATCGTCTGATATAGCTGGAGCGGAGCAAAGGGCAGTGAGCAGAGAGGTGTCATACATCCTGCACAATACAGGCTAAAGGTGCAACACACACACATATACATATATGTATATATTTTTTTACCATAAACTGCTATAAATCTAGTAGATTCAGCACACATTCTACTGCAAGGGAACCAGTTATACGAAGTGAGAGTTACAGCCCAGAAAATGATCTGTTGTGGCTGTCAGAGTGTCACTTCGGGGAGGAGGTGAGACTAAGGAGAGTCGAGAAGAATCTCTGTTGTCAATAATAATTCAGTAAATTTAAGATTTTGATGGGTCACCTTCATATTTTGTACAACTTCTACATATCAGTATCTTTCCAAGAAAGAGATTAAATTGTGTTCATTTGTGTATCTTAGTATATGATAGCATATCAAATTATAAATTCATTTTTGAATAAGTCTTATTTCTCATTAAAAAGTAGAGAGAGTAGACCTCGTTTTCTTACTTCAACTTTAAAACTCACTGTATTTTCTAAAAGGTCCAATTATTTCCGAGAGAAAAATGAAAAGTTGTACAGGTTATCAAGAAACCAAACCTGCACTTCACAAGTAAGTCCAAGATTGACACAATCCGTCATCTTTTCAAGCTCACCTGCTCATATCACTTCCACTCAGCCTGAAGATGACCACCTGGTCTTTCCCTCACGTCACCCACCCTGCACCTGTGTGCTGTAACCAGTCCTCCAGTTCACTTCTGTTAACACCCAGAACACTCAGCAGGTGCATATTCAACTTCATTCTCTATTCAACAGTCTCAACGTAACTGAATGATTATTCTCTATCTGTAACTACCAGTGGCATTGGAATACGTGTTTCTTCTATAAAAACAAAAACTAGTTACAAACCATAATAGAGGAAATAATTTTAATTATGATAATAATAACAACAAATGATTATTAAGAATATGCTTAGAAAATGAGAGGTGATAAAATGAAAATACTGAAATTTTGTTGGAATGGTCTGGTTCCTTCAATGGATAAAGTAGTTCAGTCTAGCTAAAATAGAGGATGAGTGTGAACTTTCCATCAAGAGGAAAGTGGGGCCCAAACACTCACGTGCTTGTGTGTCATGTTAAAAATGGACGGTTTCATTTTAAGGTGAATGAGAAACCCTTGAGGACTGTAGTTACAGAATTAGATTTTCACTTATGGAAGAGCATTCTTTAAAAAAAACAAAAAAAACAAAAAAAACAGTACAGTAGGGGCCCCTGGGTGGCACAGTCTGTTTCGGTTCAGGTCGTGATCTCAGGCTGGTGGGATCGGTCTCCTCATGAGGCTCCACACTGTGCATGAAGACTGCTTAAGTTTCTCTCTCCCTCTCCCTCAGCCTCTCCCCACCTTCCTCCTGCACTCTCTCACACCTTCTCTTTCAAAATAAATAAATAAAACTTTAAAAAATATTGAAGTAGCATGCAAGGGGCTGAACATTACATATGAAGAGACATCTATTAGAGAGCCTGGAAATCTATGGACAATACTTCACAATCCCTAGAGTAATCAGTCAACTTTCATAGTATTTTCTGAAACAGGATAAACTCAGCAGAGGAAGGCTTGGTGGAGAAGATGATAAGATTTGATCTGTGAAATGTGGAGTGACTGAATTTCATCCATGTACAAATGAGAAAATAGAGTTAGTTCTAGGCCGAGGAATGGATATTTGGGCTGGACCATTATAGGCTTTCAATAATCATGCACTGAATAAATGAGCCATTGGAATATGTTGATAACTGAGGTCATGGATGCGATAAATTCAGAAAATTGTGTAATTTGAGATGAAAAGGCTTTTGGTAGAGGTGTGATGAACTCCAACTTTAAGGATGAGATGAAAGGGGGCGCCTGTGTGACTCAGTCAGTTAAGCGTCTGCCTTTGCCTCAGTTCAAGATCCCAGAGTCCTGGGATGGAGACCCACATCGGGCTCCCTGCTCTCCCTGCTCAAGTGGTGAGCCTGCTTCTCCCTCTCCCACTCACCGTGCTTGTGCTCACTTGCTCTCTCTCTCTGTGTCAAATAAATAAATAAAATCTTTTTTTTAACGAATGAGATGAAAGGAGAGAATAGGACTGCTTTTTTGTGGTAGGTACACCAGGAAGACCAAGGAAAGACCATGCTTTAAAGACTGAATGGCTCAGAGATACCCCCTCACAACAGACAGGATGGCTAGTATCAAAAAGAAAGAAACAGCAAGTGTTGGTGGGGGTGGGCAGATAAAGGAACCTCGTGCACTGTTGGTGGGGATGAACTGGTGTAGCCACTACAGAAAACAGCATGGAAGTTCCTCAAAAAATTGAAAATAGAAATACCATATGATCCAGTAATTCTACTTGGGGGTATTTACCTGAGGAAAATTAAACCACTAATTCAAAAAAATATATGCCCACCTGTGGTTGTTTGTTGTTGTTGTTTTATTTTATTTATTTATTTATTTTTTGCACACCTATGTTTATTGTAGCATTAGTTTTGAAAGCCAAGATATGGAAGCAACCTAAGTGTGGATAGATGAATGGATAAAGAAGAAGTTATGGGATATATACACAACGAAATATTACTTAGCCATAAAAAGAATAAAATCTTGCCATTTGTGACAACATGGATGGACCTAGAGCATATTATGCTAGAAATAAGTCAGAGAGAAAAAGACAAACACCATTTGGTTTCATTTATGTGTGGAATCCGAAAAACAAAACAAATGAACAAAAACTACAAGAACAACAAAAAGAGAAACTGGCTCATAAATACAGAGAACAACCATGAGAGGCTATGGACTCTGGGAAACAAATGGAGGGCTTCAGAGGGGAGGGGGGTGGGGGATGGGCTAGCTCGGTGATGGGCATTAAGGAGGGCTCGTATTGCAGGGAGCACTGGGTGTTAAACACAAATAATGAATCATGGAACACTACATCAAGCACTAATGATGTATTGTATGGTGACTAACGTATCATAATAAAAAAATTGTTTTTAAATAAAAAGAAAATAAATAAATAAAACCAACAGCCAAATAAATAAATAAATAAATAAATAAATAAATAAATACAGAGAATAACCTAGTGATTGCCAGATAGGAGAGGGATGGGCCAAACTGGTGACGTGGATCAAAAGATACACCCCTCCAGTTATAAAATAAATAAATACACGAATAAAGAATACAGCAGAGGGAATAGTCAATCATATTGTAATGCACCCTTAAAAGTGTTGTTTTTATTTAAAGACATCAAGGTAACGGATGCCTTTAGCAAAGGTTTTTGGCAATGCCAGAGGAGTCATGAATTGAAGAGTGACCAGTCAGTGAGGGGAGGCATTGGTCAGTGGCCAGCATGTGATCCATAGAGATCGTTTTGGTTAAACGTTAAATTTAAATAAAGCCTACAGGTTTACTTGATGATAGGAAAGAACCAGCAGCAAATTAAACTAATGGAGTGATAGCAGTTAATTTATGAGAACGCAGAGGTTTTGGAGTCTGGACCTCAGATTGGAGGTTTGGCCTTAAACTGGAAACTGAATCTGTTTTTATTTATTTTTTCTTTAATACTCTGCATGTTTCAGTTCCCATTCTGAGAATTTCTCGAGTTATCCACTATATAACTGATTCTATTCCTACAGTTTGACATTTGTTCCTCACATTTTTTACCCTGGTTTTCACTGCAATTTCATTCATACTTGTCTTGTGAGATATAATTTCAAAAGTAAGATTTTCTGCCTCAGCCCAGATTTTCCTTTCCTTAAATTGCAGTATTTTATCATAGACCACCACCTCCTAAAATGGGGCAATATCAAGTTTTGTTGGAAGAAGAGAGATATAAGAAGATAAGTATTTATTACAGGATTATAGAATTATCCTATTATGTTTGTAAAGATTAAAGATATTAGTATTTCTTATTTTTATAGATCACAACGTGCAATTTTATCAGTTAATTCACCAAGTAAAATGAAATGATAAAAATGTAAATTATTTGATTCCTATATCTCCTTCCTTGAAATTCTGTGCACTGATAGATTTTTTTTTTTTTTTTTTTTTTTTTTTTTTTTTTAGTCTCTGGAAGGAAGGATGTGAAGGCTTTCTTGCTGGAAGGCTGCATGCAGAGTTGAAGACAGGTCATAAAATTTGTGTGTAATAGATGGAGGCTTGAGCCTACAGATCTCCCACTCATTACTTGTCTATGTTTAAATAAATTGTTAACCTGATTGTCATCATTCTTGTCACTTACTTCACAAGTGGTTTGAGAGATTTAAATGAGATAAACTGATACTATTGAGCTCTGAATAAGCATTGAAAATGGAACACTGCTATGAAAAAGTAGAATTTACTTAGAGACACAAACAATTGTCAGCACATTACTGTACCAACCACAGTAACAGGGTCAAAAGATCAAAAAGGGCACATGTAGATGAGATAGAGGAAATCATGGGCAAATATCAACCACTGGCTTTAGGATATATTACTTACGGGAAGGTGTCAGGAATAACCGAAACCACAGGACACAGGTCCGTCATATATTTGACTACAAGCTTGCAAACAAAATTTATGGCATTTAGAAGTTAGAGAAGTGCATTTTGTTCTCTATGACTTGAAATTTTTATGAAACAATGTTGTTATTTGTAAAACGTATGGTATTGTCATCCAGTTCTTTTGCTTCTACTTGGCCTCACAATTACGGCTGTTTTCTGAGCAGGTGCTGTAGATCTGACAAAAACCTGCCTTCAGTTCAGCCTCTACTCGCTGTTATACCTGGAGACAGTGTTGTCATTAGGTAACAGAGCTCTTATCTCCATACTGGCAGTTTCCTCTCCGCTTGGTTATTTCAAGTCAAAATTTCTCTGTGCTCTCTTTAGTCATTCGTCTGTGTGTTACTTAATAATCAAGTTTATTGCATTATTAGTAACAGCAATGGATGGGGTATGCACGTTAGCTTTAAAGCTGCTCTGTCAGTTCTTCTTACCAACATCAGGAGAATTTGACAGTAGATTCAGTTCTATTCAGTTTCTTTCACAAAGCCATGCCTTAAGATATAATTAGGAACTTGGCAATAGTACCATGATAAATGTTCAGGATTCTGAAATGATCCTTTTTCCACCACATCAATAAGCTTTATGCTGTATCTAAAGGCAGTCATTCAAAATTTCTTAATGATGGTGATTGCAGCATTTTGCTGACTATTCTGCCGTCGCTATAGCTGTAAGAGCTGACAATTAACTTCAAAGAAACTGAATTCATGTCACAGTCTACACTAAGCATAATCCACATGCTGCCCAAATTGCATATGGGCAATTCAGATGTGAAAGATTACACTGAATTTTGCTGTGTTGGCAGCAGTTCTAATAAACAAAAAACTCAAATACCAAATAAGAAAATCAGATTTGACAACATCTGGTGTTAATAACATGTATAGAGGAAGGTATAGAGGATCCAAGAAAAGGCAAAGAAGAAAAAGAACAACAACAAAGCATGAGAGCAGCTTATGTGTCAACGACAGCAAGGAACCCGAGCCCTCCAAACTGTCCAATCTACCTTAACAATCACACCATCCTACCTCTGAGTTCTTCCTTGTATTGAGGTAAAGAACCCTATGACAGGAATCAGTAAGTATTTGACAACAGACTATTTCAGAGAACATACTGAAGTCATCTATGAAACCTGCCTCACATATACTAGACACTAAAATAGAAACATAGATTCTCACAGTTGGAAAAGAATGGGTAGATAATTAATGAGAGGATTGGTTCTATGCAGCCTTGAAATATGTTTGCCCATGAATGCTTGAATATTCCTGGTTTTAGAGAACTAATTATGCAGAAGGCGAAGTGTTATCTTTTGGGATCGGTAGACATGAATTTGAATGCTTAATCTACTTTTCCAGTAAATAACTTTGAGAAAGTTAAATAAAATCTCTAGTGCTCAGCTTCCTCATTTTGGAAGAGAGACATAATCTCAAACCAAAGACCACAGTTACTATTTTTCAAAAATCATGTGTTTTCTTTTCCTTGTCTCACTTTCCAGCTGTTCACCACCTAGTTCTAAGACAATCTTGAGTTGTGCAGCTATTGGTACCCCAACCATTTCCTTTCTTCGTTTACCTCCAGCATGAAGTCAGGAATGGATGTAATTTAAAGTCACATCACCTTCATAGATGCCAGTCTCAGTGGCTGAGTCATCATTTTAGGTTATCTTTTAGTATTTCTACTGCCAACTGGGCTTGGAAACCACCAGCCTCTAGGCTGGCTGCAGCACCCGGGAAACGGCTTTGGCAGGATATTTTTGGTCTTAAGTCACAGGAAACCAATGTAAAACTGGATGGAATAAGGAATAAGTTTTGACTCCTGTAATTCCAGTCAGACTGGATTTGGTACATCAAGCCATTGACATAAGCGAGGAACTACTTGCCTTATGTCTTTCTGTCTTTCTGTTCTGCCTTCTAAATTAACAGTTTTATTTCAAGATTCTCTCATATGGCTCCAAATGAATGCTAACAATTCGTGGGATCATGTGTTCAACATCTGCACAAAAATCCCTAGCTCCACTTCAAACCAAGGGTATATGCCAACCCTGAAACATTCAGGATGTCCAGACTACATGCTGATGGTCTTAAATGTGGGTTGGGCGCTCATCCCTACACCAATCACTGTGATGTGGGGATGGAAAGAGGAGGCTAAGGATGGAGTCAATCCATCTGAATCACACTGCTGCCACTCAACTGTTATTGAAGGATGTCGGGATGCAGTTACACTGCCCACCATATCTGGGTTACCACCAAGACTTCTGCGTTCTTCTAATGTCTACTAATGTCCTACTGTGTTTCTGGATACTCAGTCTAATATTGCCTACTTACCTCAGGACAGATGATTTATAGTAAATCCTCTCTCTTGTTTACGTAGCCTAATGCCTACTTTTCTGCTGCTGTTCTTTCCTCTTGTCTATTGAGGAAGTGGCCATGCTGGGAAGGCTGCATTCTAAGAGTTCATAATAGCAAAATATAAGTTAAATTTTCACATGGCCCATACCTAGTCCATGCAAAAGAGCCAGTCAGTACAGGGATGTATTCAGATCTGCTAAATGGAGAAAGGCAGCTACAGAGGTTTACAGTGTGAACCCTCAATTCTTCCACTTGGGCACAGCTACTGATAGGCTTTTGCAAATATGACTTGGCTGCGAGTCATTTAGCTCTACTTCCTATGCCCTTTGGAACCAAACAGGATTCAGGAGAACTCCTACTGCCAGCTATTGGACATCACTCTCTTATTGTAAACAAGTAATGTAGACACTGTCTCTCTGTGTATCTTGCCTCCAAGAAGCATTCTTTACCGGCTGTTTCTGAAAGCAACAGCCACAATGTCTTCTCCTGATTGCTTTTACAGATCTTCCCCCTCAATCTCCACTGTTTTTAGCAGTTTTGTACACTTGGGTTGGCAATTTTAAATGTTTTCTAGTTCTAACAGTAATTGTATTTTGTTTCACGTTAGCTTTATTACTTTTAAATGCTTCCCAGGGGCAAAAAGGTGGAAAGTAACAGTTTTATGCCTTTATCATTATACCAGAATTCTCATTGTTTTTTAACAGGGGTATTTGATGCACATAAATTAATAAAACTCTTTGCAGTTATTCTTGAAACCGTGTCCTCACATTATGCCTCTCCTGTGTTACCAGTCTTCAAGCATGCATTTTACGTTATTCAACTATTTCACTGATTTTTTTGACAATTACATATATATTTTGAAAGATTGATGATTATTTCTTGTGTATAACAGCCTGTTCTTGTTTTTTAGATGTGATAACTTCTTTATTTCTTTTTTGCTCTGTCTCTCTAGATATAAATTCTATTGATTTTAATTTGTTTTTCTGTTTCTTCATTTAACACATTATATGTATTTAATCTTTTTCTTAGTTTTCATGCTACTTGTTCTTATCAAATAGTTGTGATTCCTGGATATCTATCAACACCTACAAATGATAAGTATTAATGACTCTAGAGTGTGTCCCACTACTTACATAAAGTTTTTGCCAGTGATGCTTACACTATTTTGAGCCCTGTGTGAACTGCAGACAGTCTTACTGATGATCTTTTCAATTGGTCTCTCCCCAGTCTTAGAAGTGGTTTCCTCACACATTGATCAGTATTAGCTGAATAATGCCCAAAGTTGACCCTCCACAGATCTCCAGAGAACCTTCCATGAAGTTCTCTTCTCTTTCGTCCTTTGTCTCATGAACTCCAGCAACTGGGTCTTCTAGACTCCTCACCACATGTTCTGTGCTAAGGAAATGTTTCAGAGGCCTCCAGTCTTCCCATTCAAAGAGACTTAAGATGGAAGAAAAGTTAAATATATGTTTTATTCAGTCTGGGTGTACCTCCATTTACTCAAGTTACTTGATTCAAGTTTAAGAAATGTGAAGATATAAGAAATATATGTTGCATTTATCATGAGATGCTATATAGAAAATGGGAATTTCTTATATTATTAACAACTTCTACCTCTAGACTGATTAACAGTCTATATACTTCATATCTTTCTCTTTGGGAGGAACTCATGAATCTTATCAACTACACATTCGATCACCTTGATCATGAAAACTGAATTGTTAATTTGTTTCTTTTCAATGTTTGCCTTATAATATGGATCAAATGTATTTTACCTTTAAATTAATATTTGCATTTGGAAATAAAATTATAATTGCCTACCCTACAATTCAGGTTTAAAAAATTGTTAATGGTCACTATATGGAACTGACTTCATTTAAAAAATCATTTTTTTATTTCATTTCATGATCAGTTGCAACATCCAAATATGCCTTATGAAATTATTTTTTTTTTAAAAAGCCCAAGACTAAAGATTTAGTGTGTATGTTGTTCACTTCAGTCAAAGGGGGTCTATTTTTCTTGAGCCTCACAACAGACTAAAATCTTGAATTATAGCATCTACCAAATATGCACATACACCCACAGTGTATATCACCTATACTCCTTTTTCAAGAAAAAGAAAGAGGGACATATGAACAATTAAATTAGTATGTTATATTTATTTCAAAAATTTATAAGAACCTTAAATCAAACCTTTGCTTGTAAATTTCTAACATAACACTCAGTTTTCACATAATTTGATTTTTTTTAATTGGGGTGTAAATGATACTCAGTTTTGCCCTGTTAATGTGTAATGTTTTATATTAATATTTGGTCCAGAAGTAAGAAGAAGATAAAAATAAGATGTACAAGTCCATCTTCAGGCTGTAAGAAAATAGAATTTCATTCCATCTTATCCATGAAATGTTTCCTTAAGATTACCCCAGTGACTCTGCTTAGGTATAGCATAAAACCTCCTGCTACAGCAAGGTAGAGATGTGTTCAGTTGAAAGCAAAACATTTACTTCTTTGGAAATAAGTATTTCTAAATATTACTGATGCTATTATTGAGTTCACATTTTGTGATCCCATAAGTAAGTGTGATTATGTGGTCTTTCATCATTGGTGGTCTTTATGGGCCGCAAGCCAGATTTCTTCAGCATTAATACCTTACTGAAGTCTTTCACCTTACTCTTTTCTACCACTTTATCTTTTTTTCACTCCCCTAGATTATATATGTGTATTTAAATATACCACCTCCTTAAACTTGGAAATTTTTTTCAAATCTTACTGACTATGCTTTATTCAGTCTTATTAATGACCATGAAACCAAGGGAAGAATTCCACCTAGGAAATGAAATTAATAAGAATATCAGTAGAGTAGAAAAGAGAGTAATGATCCTTTGAGAAGATGCTGGCAGGTAAAATAAAAGGCAAACCTGCATGATATATACAAATAATCATCTTTGCCAGTAAATTTCAAAATGCTTATCTCAGAAATTTACTGTGCGTATTTCCAGTTGTTAACTTTGTCTCTAATGCCTTAGTTTAAGCACACATTTAAGTATTGTGGTAGAACTATCTGAGCTTATGTTGATGGATCCTACTGAGTCTTATAAGGCACAATACAAAATCGGCATGCTGACAGAGATAGTTACAAAATTGGATTCCTGCCCAGGAAATTATTACCTTTAGACCAACTGTGGTTGTGATAGAGAAAAAAAATCACAGCCCCTGAGAAATAACCAATATCAGAAGCTTTGAAGTTAAATTGGTCTGGAAGTTGAGGCCATCCTTCATGAGCGATCTTTTACCTACACCACTGAGAGATTGATTGCCCACAGGAAAACAAAGATTATTGTAAGATATGACATTATAATTTTAACATCTTAATTTTTCTCTACAATAGAATCTCTGTAATATTACTTGTTAACTAGTATTAGTTATTTTAGGAACTTAAAATATATACAAATCAGATTGGGTTCTTTGTGTTCAGTAAAGAGAACATTTAATCTTTGTAAGGATACTGAAAACTTATTTTTAATGCTTTGCAAAATGTAACTTGGCAGTGCAGACAGGCTAAAGTAATAGATTGTTGTGTAGATATAATATACTATTAGATGTACACGTAATGACCCATGGGAACACATAGGAGGAGCTCAGAAATAGCCTGTTTCCCCAGAGATGGCTATTATGGTGAAATCAAAGGACAACTGAGTCTTGAAAGGTGCACAGATGTATTCAGGGGGGAGACAATAAAAAAATCAGTGTGGTGGGTAGAGATCATGTGGAAGTTCCTCCTCTCCACAGTGCTTACACACCAGTGCCATTGATATTTACTATAAAACACAATAATTTATATACACACACTAATACAAGTATGTGAATATCAAAGAAATGAAGCAAATTTCTAGGTGTCAGATAAAAACAAAAATATATCATAGATCAAGAGCAGAAAAAAGTAGAAATTGAAGCCAAACTCTCAGAAGTATATGAAAAACAGGAATAGCTCAATGCTTGGAATTTTCACAACCATGTGGGGGATTAGTCATCCGAACTGCATGGACCATGAAGGTTAAGGAGCTTGAACTCTAGTTTTTTGTTTTGTTTTGTTTTAAACAAAATTAGACATCGGAAGAGACACATTAAAAATAAAAACTAGGAATTTTTTTTTTTTGAATTGAGGAAAGACATATATTCTAAGACAGAATAAAGCATACTATATCGTGTAAAAGATAAATACAATCAAATTCATACCTGGACCCATCTAGTGACAATGCACAATAGTAAGCAAAATGAAATTTATTAAAAATCCTGAAGAGATAATATAGGTCACTTAAATAGAAACAAACTCCACAATGAAAGCATCCCACACATCAGAATATACAGACGCTGGGAGTTACCGGAATGATATTTTTCAAATATCATTATTCAAATATTATTCAAATATTACAGCAAAGTAATAGTCGATTCAGAAATCTACACAATAAAAAAAGTATTGAAGAATAAAAATAATATTAAGGTAGTTTTTGGCATACAAAAGAGTTCATTGATATAAACATTTACTATTGGATTTTTTTTTTTTTATCTTTTTTGGGTAATCTTCTATTCAGGTATTTGGTCCATTTGTTTTAATTGGGTTGTTTGTCTTTTTATTGCTGTGTTGTAAGAGTTATTTATATATTCTGAATACAAATCTTTTATCTCATATATAGGACTAACAAATAGTCCCCCCTTTCCAGGGATGTTTGTGCACTTCACTGATGGTGACTTTTGAAGCAAAAAAAATTGTTAATTTTGGTAAAGTTCAATTTCTCTGTATTTTGTTTTGTCAGTTGTAATTTTGGTGTCATATTTAAGACAAAATTGCCTAATCCAAGGATAAAAGATTTACTCCTACATTTTCTTCTAAACATTTTATTTTAAGTCAATGAACCACTTTGAATTCATTTTTGTATGTCATTTCAAGTAGGGATCCATCTTCATTCTTTCTCATAGATACACAGTTCTCCCAATATCAGTTTTTGGAAAAATCTTTCCCATTTTTTTTTTTTTTGCCTAGAAACTCTTCAAAAATTAATTGATTATAAATGTAAGAGCTTGCTTTTGAAATCTCAATTTTATTTCGTTGATTTATATGTCTATCTTTATACTAATATCATACCATTTTGATTATCTGGCTTCATAGTAAATTTTTAAGTCTTAAGTATTAATCACTCAACTTTATTCTTCTTTTTCAACTTTGTTTTTACTACTCTTGACCTCTTGCATCTTCATATGAATTTTAGGATCAGCTTATCATTTTCTGCAAAAATGACAATTGGATTTTGATAGAGGTGTATTGAATCTGTATATCAGTTTGGAAAGTATTGTCATCCTTAACGATTTTTAAGTTTTTTGATCAATAAATATGGTGTATCTTCCCATTTCTTCAGATTTACTTTAATCACTTTCAACAATGTCTTGTAGTTTTCAGTTCATAACACTTAGATTTATTCCTAAGTATTTTATCCTTTTGGATGCTACTGAAAATGAAACTGCTTGATTTTATTTTTGGATTGTTTATTGCTAAGGTGTAGAAATACAACTATTATTTTGTATATTGATAATGTATTTTGCAACCTTGATGAATGTATGATTTCCGATAATATTCGCGGCATCCTTAGGATATTATAAATACATGATCAGCTCATCTGCAAATAGAGATAGTTTTACTTTCCTTCCAAATCTTGATGTCTTTTGTTTCTTTTTTGCCTAATTGCCCAGGCTAATATCTTTGGTATAATGTTGAATATAAATAGAAAGATTAAATGTTCTTGTATTTGATCCTGAATTTAGGTGACAAGCATTCAGAGTTTCACCATTATGTATGACATTAGTTGTATGCTTTTGAAGATATACCTTATCAGGTTTAGGAAGTTCCCTCTTTTCCTAGTTTGTAGAATGTTATATCATGAAAGGGTCTTGGTATTTCTCAAATGCTTTTTCTGCATTATGATGATCAAAATTTTTTCCTCTTTATTCCATTAATATGGTATATTACATTGATTGACTTTCAACTGTTGAAATAATTTTTCATTTCTGGCATAAAGCTCACTTGGATCATGGTTTAAAATCATTTTTTTACATAGAGCTGGGTTCAATTTGCTATTATTTGGGGGCGGGGGAATTTGTGTATATATTCACAGGAATTGTTGGTAGAGAGTTGTCTTTTCCTGTATGGTCTTTTCTGGTCTCTTTCTTCTCAGAGTAATATTGCCTTATAGAAAGAGTTAGGGAGTGTTCTTTCCTAACTTTGGGACAACTTTGTAAAGGATTAGTATTAATTTTTCTTTAAACATTTAGTAGACTTAATCAATAAAGCCATCTGGACATGGTAATTTCTTTTGACATTTAAAAAAATTAATTACTAATTAAATCTCTTTAGTTCTTTTCAGTCTATTCAGATTTTCTAGTCCTTTTTGACTCAGTTATGGTTGTTTATGTATTACTGGTAATTTGTCCATTTTATCTGGGTCATATAATTTATTGAAATGCAATTAT
The DNA here is from genome assembly GCF_017311325.1 of Ursus maritimus. NCBI lineage: Eukaryota > Metazoa > Chordata > Mammalia > Carnivora > Ursidae > Ursus > Ursus maritimus. Next base: position 101,598,594 of record NW_024425563.1, read on the forward strand.
TCATAGTATTCTATTCTGTTTTTATTTTCTTGTAAGGTGTGAAGTAATATTCTATATTTCATTCCTGATTTATTTATTTATTTATTTATTTATTTATTTTAGATTTTATTTATTTACTTGTCAGAGAGAGAGGGCACGCACAAACAGGGGGAGTGGCAGGCAGAGGGAGAAGTAGGCTCCCTGCTGAGCAGGGCACCCAATGTGGGACTTGATTCCAGGACCCTGAGATCATGACCTGACTCAAAGGCAGTCACTTAACCAACTGAGCAACCCAGGCGTCCCATCAGTCCTGATTTTAATTATTTCAGTCTTAACGCTTTTTTCTTGGTCAGTCTAAGTAAAGTCTTGTCAAATTTGTTGGTCTTTTCAAGAACGAACTTTTGGTTTCTTGATATAGTATATTTTTCAATTATTTTATTTTACTTTATTTCCATTCTAATCTTTATTACTACCTTCCTTCTATTTGCTGTATTTTTTTGTTAATTCTTTTCCTTTAATTTCTTAAAGTAGAATGTTAGGTTATTGATTTTGAGAGTTTTTAAAATATAGGTTACTGCTACACATTTCTCTTTTCACACTGAAGTAGCTACATCACATAAATTTTGGTATGTCTTGTTTTCATTTCCAATTATTATTCCAAAATATTTTTCTAACTCCTTATTTATTCTTCGACCCATTAGTTATTTAGGGGTGTATTTTTACATTTCCATGTATTTTTTAATCTCTCATTTTTCAGATGTTTTTGGTTTCTAGTTTTATTTGATCATGATAAGATACTCTGTATGGTTTTAATCATTTTAAACTTATTGAGACTTGTTTTGTGGCCTAACATATAATCTATACTGGGTAATGTCCTACATAAGATTGAGAAAAATTTGTGTTCTGCTATTTTTGGTGGAGTGTTCTCCAGATATTTGTTAGGACTAAATGATTTATATAGTTGTTCAAATCTTCCTTGTTGATTGGTGTCTAGGTGTTTTATCCATTATTGAAAGTGGGAAATTGAATTCTCTACTGTTGTTGTTAAATTTTTTATTTTTCCCTTAATTTCTGTCATTTTTTGCTCTGTATATTTTGGGTCTCACTTGTTAGGTACGTACATATTTATAATTGTTTGGTCTTTCTTACGGATTGACATTTTATCATCATATATATCCTTTTTTGTTCCTGACAACATCTTTTACCTTAAAGTCTATTTTCTCTTTTTAGTATAACTACTCCACCTGTCTTTTGTTTTTGTTTGCACGGCATATCTTTCTATTCTCTTACTTTAAACCAGTTTGTGTCTTTGACTATAAAATGTATAACTTGCAGGCAGCATATAATTGAGTCATGTTTATTTTTTATCTATCTGCCTTTTGATTGGAAGGATTCATTCGTTTATATTTAATGTAATTACTGATAAGGTAGTATTCATGTCTGTCACTGTTATTTGCTTTGTATAGATCTTATTGGGTTTTTTTGTTGTTGTTCTTTATTTCTCCATTACTATGTTTTATTGTGTTAAATACTTCCTAGTGTACCATTTTAATCTCCTTGTCATTTCTTTTCCTATGTAATTTTTAGTTTTTTCTTAGTGGTTGACCTTGAGGTTATAGTAAACATCTTAATTTAAATCTACCTAGTTCATATTAATACAAATTTGCTTTTATTATTAGATAATTTGTTCTATGTAGCTCCATTCTTTTTTCCCTTGTGCTGTTATTGTTATAAAAATTACATATATACATTATAAATCCATCAACACAGTTTTATATTTATTGTTTTATGCAGCTGTCCCTTAAATCAGCAGAAGAGAAAGTCATAAACAAAAATGCATTTAAACATTTTTTTATAGTTATCTTTATGGTGTTACTTTTTTTTTAACAATTGTAAGATATATTTATTATTTTTCTGACCAAAGTGCAATGATTTTTAAATCTCTTTAAACAAATAACTGAAAGTAATCAAGAAAATACAACAAAATGGGAAATTAAGCATTAGATGTTTTTACTTCATATCAACCCAACATTTAGTCTAGAAAACAAACAAAAACACTTTGAATGAAGTGTTACTAAAACGTTAACCAAATAATTTACCATAAACCTAATACATGTATTTCAAGTTTCCATTGCTAGGAATTTTATTAAGATCAGTTTAATCGTTAGTAACACTATATAATAGAGCACAGGAACACATGTCATTAGATGTGATATTGCCCCTTACCCTCAGATTTATGTCAGAATAAAGCTGACAGTTCTGCCAGGCTCTGAACCCCCAGTGACCCCATCCCAATCCCTGGAAGCAAAGAGGATGCCCTGTCACACAACTTTGTATAAGTTGTAATAAAACAAAGCTTAAGTTTTCTTACCTTTCTATAGGAAAACTCAGTTATTTGATAAATACTAAAACACTTCTAGAAATTCATTTTATGAGTTTGTTTACCAAACACATTTTGCAAGAACCGGTTACACAAAAAGTTCCTTTGGAATTTGGTCCAAAAATTCACTTAACAGCTTGGAAATTTAAAACCTGCAAGAAAATGAGAAAGTGGGGAATCCCTAATCCTAACATGTTGTAATTATTAAAGGAATATACACATGTACTAAAAAGTTTTGCTCACAGAAGGCACAAACTATAAGAGAGTATCGTTTCTGAGTAAAAACAAATAACTAGCTGATATCCTTCTTTTTTTTGTGAGCACCATAGCTAAGATGAAGTTAGACCCAAATTTGCTGTCTACTCATATAACCAAAAAGAAAGAAAGAAAGAAAGAAAGAAAGAAAGAAAGAAAGAAAGAAAGAAAGAAAACTAAGATAAAAAGTTTAATTTGTCTTATTACATACTTTCCAGCCATTAATTAATCCAGCCATTATGAAAGATTAAATTTGTCTTAAAAAGAGATTGTAATAGCAGTTATCAAAGCAATAGTCAAGCATGATTTTGAGGATGCTTTCATGCTTAGAGGTAGCCTTCTTTGTCAAAAATCTTCACAACTTCATAAAAAACTTCATCAACAGACTTAGAGGCATCTATATTCTTGACTTTTCCCATTTCTTCATATAAGTCAATAATTGGCTTTGTTGACTGAAGATAGGTCTCAATTCTCTTTTCCAAGCTCCCTCTGTTGTCATCACTTCTACCACTACTTTTCCCCTCTCAAGACATCATTCAATACAGATTTCATTATTACAATAAAAACAAAAACAAAACAACAACAACAACAAAAACATGGAATGAAAGACACATCTGCCTTCCCATCCATGGTCTTCTTCCAACCTTGAAGGTTGTCTTGATTTCTTAGAAACCCATCAGTTAAGAATTTATTCATCTGAGCATTGGCAGCCATTGTCTGATCCTTTTCCCTCTTAAACAAACTGATGGTTATCTCAACTGGCACCATCTTTTTTCTTTAACGTACTTTTCAATGAGTTCACCATACTGTGAATCTGGGCTCTTCCTTTCATCGTGAAGAAGTTCTCCTGTAGAAAGGTGTGTGTAGCCATATTTTAGATCACTGATTTAGTGTAAAGAATATGTAACTCAGGAGCTGTCAGATAGATCCATACCTGCAGGGCACAGAGCTTCCATGCCCTCTCCAGGCAAGTGTTTCCCCCTGAATTTCCATGTGTTCACCAACCCCTGGTGTTGTTATTTCTTTATATGGGTTAAATTACTATCTAATGTTCTTTTATTTCAGCCTGAAAAACTCCCTGTATTATTTCTTGTAAACCAAATCTGAGACAAATCCTCTCAGTTTTTATCTGGGAATGTTGTGACTTCTACTTCATCTTTGAAGCACAGATTCAATGGATATTAAATTTTTGGTTGGTGGTCATTTTCCTTCAGCTCTTTAAATATGCCATCCTACTGTTCCTTCCCTCCATGGCTTCTTATGATAAATCATCTTTTAATCCTATTGGAGATCCTTGTATATAAAGAGTCTTATGGCCCTTGCTGATTTTTGTATTTGATTCTGTATTTGATTTTGGCTTCTGATGGTTTTATTATGATGTGTCTAGGAGTGAATCTCTTTGAATATGTTCTACTTGGAGATTTTTTTAGTTTTTGTATGTGTAGAGCAACAGCGTTCATCACATTTGAGACGTTTTGGCTACTATTTCCTCAAGTATCCTTTCTCTATTCCCTTGTCTTCTGGAACTCCCAAAGTTTGTATGTGGATATGTTCAATGGTGTCTCAGATTTCCAGGATTTATTTTTTAATTTTTTCTTCATTTTTAATTTTCTGGTCTTCAGCCTAGATATTCTCAATTAACCTTCCTTCAAGTTCACTAAATCTTCCGCTATTCAGAACCCACTGTATTTCATTTATTGTGCTCTTCAATTCCAGAATATCTGTTTGGTTTATTTTTAAAATTTGCATTTATATCAATATTCTCTATTGGTAAGATTTTGTTCAGGTACTTTCCTTTAGTTCTTTAGACATGATTCTTTTATTTATTTGAACGTGTTTAAAATAGCTGACTTAAAACTCTCGTCTAATGAGTTCAATGTTTGAGTTACTTAGGGACAATTTCCACTGACATTTTTTGTGTGTGTATTGGCCATACTTTCCTACTTCTTTTCATGTCTTATATGTTTTTTTCAACCTGGACACTCTAAGTGATATAATGTAGCAAATCTGGAATCAGATTCCCCTTTTCTCAGAGTTTATTGTTGTTGTTATTGTTGCTTTTTTTCATGTTGTTGTTATTGTTTGTTTGTTTTAGTGACTTTCTTATACTAATTCTGCAAAGTCTATATTCTTCATCATGTATGGCCACTGAAGACTCTTCAATTAGGTCAGTGATCAACTATTGATTGAATATTGATTTTCTTAAAACAATAAGACTCCCAATTTTTGCTGAGGTTTGTGTGGTATGCATTCAGTGTTCTGGCAGACAGTTTACAACACTGCCTTATTCTGCACTTCGTAGTTGCACAGAGTCTCAAGATTAGCCAGAGGAAAGAGATTAGGACAGTCTCAGATTTATTTTCAGCATCTGCCCAGTCCTGTGCACGAATGTGGTTTTCTAGTCCCAAGAATACGTCAAAACTTTTCAAAGCTCTTTGTGTTTATCTCATGCCACAGTTTTTCCTTTTAAGTTTTTCAGTTGGTTTCTTGTTTGCCTGAGTTACATCACCACCTGAGGCGGTTGCAATGTTCAACCAATTGACACTGATTTTCCCCAAACATGCCACAGAAAAGAATTGAACAAACTCTAAATCACTTCTAATACAAATAAGCTTGGTGTGAGGTATTTCAAGTAACTGCCAGATATGTGAAATAATAACAATTATTTGGGTCGTTGGGAAAGTTCCAAACCTATTCTTCTCTCTCCAACACGTATTTGGCTGCCGGTTTTCATGGCTACCATTATTACAAGACTGTTGGTTTGTAAGGCTCCCTTGAAGCTAGGGACAGCAGAAGGGGAAAAGGGCAATTTAACTTTTCACTAAGCTTAATCTTACTGAGATTCAACTATTTTTCTTGAAAAAATATAGCTTGGATTATTGCCAGTCTTTGGTTAATTTATAGAATTCTGTAAAAGTTTATTTTAATAATTTTTACAAGATGTCTGATGCTTTCGTAAGGAGTAAATTTTTGGAGGTAACTAACCCCATTATTGTGGAAGTGCTTTCCTATATATTGTTTTTAAATTCGGTACTGGCTGATAAAGCTTCATTGAAACCAAAGATCTAAGGCTCTAAATAATAGCCTTAGCATAAAAATATCCTTTAAATCCAGTGTTAATGCTACTGCTTATTTATTCAGCTCTCTCTGTGATACAGATATAGGTACAAATTAGATATATATTAGAAACAAGAGAAAGAAGAGCGAGATATTTAAAGAACTGACTCATACAATTGTAGGGGCTGGTGGCAAATCTGAATTTTGGGCAAGCTGGTAGCCTGAAGATTCAAGTAGAAGTTGATGCCAGTCTTATATTCAGACTGGGAACACCTTCACAGGGTCTATGTTGCAGTCGGGAAGGAAAATTCTTTCTTCTCTGAGAAACCTCAGTCTTTGCTCTTAATGCCTTTAACTAATTAGGTAAAGTCCATCCACGTTATGGAGAATAATCTCCTTCAGCTAAAGTAAAATTATTTTAAATGTTAATCACATCTAAAAAATACTTTTCAGAAACATCTAGTGTTTGACCAAACAACTGGTCACTGTAGTCTAGCCACACTGAAACATAATATTGATCATCACACTTGCACATGAAGGCAGAGTTGAAATGGGATTCAAGGCTGCTGCTTCTATTGACTTCAGGTCCATCTCTCCAGGTCTCTTGGTCCTTCCCATCCATGTTTTGGCTTTATCTTTAGACAGGTAGATGCCACAGTATTCCCAGACCTCTCTTTCATTCATGCAGGACAAATCCTGAAGAAGAAAAACATAGCATGCACTAGCTCACACAAACAAACAAACAAAAAAGAATGTGCTCGAACCCTTTTCAAATATCAGCTAGCATCACTTTGGGCCAAATGTGTTCACATACTTGAGAATTAATCTCTCTCTGGAAAGATAGAATTGACCCTAGTTGGACAAGGTGCATCCTTGTAGATGAGGCTAGGGTTAGCTTCTCTGAGTCCCGTTGTATGGAAAAAGAATAGACAACTGAACAAATAGGAGCTGTCTTGGGAATGTTGGAGGGGAATGGGTACAAAGTAGCCATCTACAATGTCCTCAACCTCTACAAACCAAACCAAACTGGTTCTTAAGACAACAGTGGGGACTCCTGGGTGGCTCCGTTGGTTGTGTCTGCTTTTGGCTCAGGTCATGATCTCCGGGTTGTGGGACTGAGTCCCACATTGGGCTTCCTGCTCAGCAGGGAGTCTGCTGCTCTCACACTCTCCCTCTGCTCCTCCCCACTGCTTGTTCCCTCTCTCAAAAAAATAAACAAAATCTTTAAAAAATAAAAAAAAAATAAAGACAACAGCGAAACAACAGCATCAGGAGCAGCCACAGCAAAACTCATCGAAAGGACAAAATGCAGACAGAAATAATGAAATAAGAATAGAAATGCCTAAACAAACACTCTGAGAAATAAAACTGGGGCATGACTACCGCTAGAATATTTTTAATTAAAGAACACTTTGAACAAATTACACCAATATTTTATTTTGAACTTATTTTGTTATGAAAATAATGTTTAGGAATTTACAAATTAAAATTATTTATTTTAAAAAAGTATTTATTTTTAAATGAGTAGAATGCCTAAGTAAAACAAGGAAATAGAGAAATTAAACTGTTGTCATCTCTACTTTTTCACCAAAAAGATCTAGTTACAGATGTGGTTTTATAAACAAGTTCTGCCAACCTCAAGAAAGGTGAGAAAAAAATAATTGCAAGATGATTCAGAGAATTTGAAAAGAAATGAACTTATCCATTTCATTATATGAGTGTATTTTAACATTGATACCAAAATAAGACAAATAGAGACAAAAAAATATGGCCCAATCTAACTTATGAGTGTAGATGCAAAAATCCTTTAAAAAGGAGAGCAAATTAAAACTCACACAAAAAAAATTACTAGTCAAATTTGGCCTCAGGTGTGCAGACAATATTTCAACATTACGAATCTATGCATGTAAGTCACCCTATTAATGGTCAAAATCCATTAAAAAAACAAGACTAGGAGAATACAAGAAAATACATAAAAAAATAAAATTAACAAACATTAATGATGAAATATTCTGAGATATTTAATACATACCAGTGATAAAAGTTTTGAGCAGAGGGAAAAAATAAAACTTTAAATAAAAAATATTTTTTATAAAACCTATAGTAAACTTCACACTTAGTGTTCCATTTTAGAAGTGTTCCAATTAAATTCAGGTGGAAACCAGTCATAACCATTATAACACCTAGTGTTCTATTATCAAACAGAACCAGAGCCAGACTCTCCTTAAAGGGATAAAGACTGATTTTATTCAGAAATTTGCAATATGGGAAAAGAGACCTCTGTATAGAACTAGGCTCAATTTTTTTTTCTTTTTTTTTCTTTTTTAATGATTTTTTATTATATTATGTTAGTCACCATACAGTACATCCCCGGTTTCCGATGTAAGGCTCGATGATTCATTAGTTGTGTATAACACCCAGTGCACCATGCAATACGTGCCCTCCTTACTACCCATCACCAGCCTATCCCATTCCCCCACCCTCCTCCCCTCTGAGGCCCTCAGTTTGTTTCTCATAGTCCATAGTCTCTCATGTTTCATTCCCCCTTCTGATTACCCCCCTTTCTTTATCCCTTTCTTCCCCTACCGATCATCCTAGTTCTTATGTTCCATAGATGAGAGAAATCATATGATAGTTGTCTTTCTCTGCTTGACTTATTTCACTTAGCATTATCTCCTCCAGTGCCGTCCATGTGTAGCAAATGTTGAGAACTCGTTCTTTCTGATAGCTGAGTAATATTCCATTGTATATATGGACCACAACTTCTTAATCCAGTCATCTGTTGAAGGGCATCTCGGCTCCTTCCACGATTTAGCTATTGTGGACATTGCTGCTATGAACATTGGGGTGCATATGGCCCTTCTCTTCACTACGTCTGTATCTTTGGGGTAAACACCCAGTAGTGCAATGGCTGGATCATAGGGTAGCTCAATTTTTCACTTTTTAAGGGACCTCCACACTGTTTTCCAGAGTGGCTATACCAACTTGCATTCCCACCAACAATGTAGGAGGGATCCCCTTTCTCCACATCCTCTCCAACAATTGATGTTTCTTGCCTTGTCTATTTTTGCCATTCTAACTGGCGTAAGGTGGTATCTCAGTGTGGTTTTGATTTGAATTTCCTTGATGGCTAATGATTTTGAACATTTTTGCATGTGTCTGTTAGCCATTTGTATGTCTTCATTGGAAAAGTGTCTGTTCATATCTTCTGCCCATTTTATGATTTGTTTATTTGTTTCTCGTGTATTGAGTTTGAGAAGTTCTTTGTCGATCTTGGATACCAGTCTTTTATCTGTAGCATCATTTGCAAATATCTTCTCCCATTCCGTGGGCTGCCTCTTAGTTTTTCTGACTGTTTCCTTGGCTGTGCAGAAACTTTTAATCTTGATGAAGTCCCATAAATTCATTTTATCTTTTGAGAACTAGGCTCAATTTTGAATACAATAAGACAGCTGAGGATTTATAGCCAAGAAAAAGATGTGTGTGGGGGTGTGGTTCAGTGTACGGAAAATTACTAAAAAGAGACATCAACTGTTAGAGGGGATTCTTGCCGAGGCAGCCAGGGTGACCAGATGTGAGGAGGGGAGGAGGAGGAATTTGACTAGATATTGAGACTAATCACTTAATCAGGACGGGTGGATTCCATCTAAACTAACAGCAGCGTTCTTGCTAAAACTAAGCTATGCAAGTCTGGAAAGGATAGACCAAGGTCAAGGACTTGTCAAAAGCAACCTGACTAAAGTTTGGCCAAGGACAGCATTTTGTCACCATATTTTATTAGAAACTCAAGGCAAAAAACAAAACAAGAAAAAAAGTAGCAAAAGATTTAAAAAGAGAAAGCTAATTTTTCCTTGCTTTAAAATTCTGCTTTATCTATCCAGAAAATGCAAAGGACTCTACAAATTGTAGAGCATGCTGATTTGCTAGATAAATTTAAAAATGGGAATAGCAACAGCATTGTAAAAGCAATAGCCACTTAGAAAAATTAAAGTGCCAATATTTTACTTTTTCCCACCAAAAGAGTCTATTTAGAAAAATAATTTTGGAAAAAAAATACAGAAATATTATTGAAATACATAAAAAATGAAGCAAAATGAGATAACCCATTTCATGAATATGGAAATGCAATTCTGATAAAATTATTGATAATAATAATAATTAAAGCCAACAAAATAAACAATAAACAGTAATTAAAGCCAACTTTTATTGAGCATCTTCCATGTGTCAAGCACCTTTTCCAAGTACTTTGCAAAATGTACGTTATTTAATTCTTACATCATTATGAAGATTGCACAATGATTCTGTTCATTTTCAAGGTGTAGAAACCAGGCAGGCAAAGGTTAACCATTACTTACTATCACAATGAAAGCAAGAAGCAGAAGTGGAACTAACACTTTCACATTCTAATCTAAACATTTAGCACAACTTCAATTTCAAAAAATCCGAAGGAAAAAGTAATTCTTGATGTATGTTTCTGTTATATCACTCTGTGAATTTTTCTATATTAAAATTTTTAATAAGAAGAAATGAAGCAAAGTATATTCTAAGTAGGCAGAGGGTTGGTTAGCGGCAAAATACAATGGTGCACTCACAGGTCGGGAGCAAAGTAAGATGTATACACAAATGCACCTGGAGAAATAGTGTAATTTCAACATTTGCCAGACTAACAAACATAAGGTAGATGGATCTTGGATGAATTTTAATAAGTGATCATGATTTCTGTTATAGATAATTCACCTGTCTACAATGGGTAAGGTAGAATTGAGAAGTCAAACAAGAGACAAGGCAGACAACACAATTAGAAGGACACAGTAATTATCCAAATGAGAGTTGATGCCCACTCAACAGTAAATATAAAGCTGGTGAGAACAGGACTTAGGAAGGAAGCATTAAAGAAGTAAGAATGGCTAGACATGGGGATGATGGGAAGCTGAATGCCATGTATCTGGCTTTCACGATTAGAGCTAGAATGAAATGGATCTACATATTGTGACAGGAAGAATAGGATTGGAAAGGAAATTATTAAATATGCTTAAGCTTGATTACGGAAATGAAGGGTAACACTTCCGCATCTGAGTCCAAAACTCAGGAAGAATGTCAGGACAAAAGTAGAAGTTGGACAGCACAAAATTAGGAAAAGGATGAGCTAAAGGCAGAATGTTGGAGAATGTGATGTGTTACCCACAAAGGAGGAGGTGGACGATTTTGTGGAACAGGCAGAAAAGTGATTACTTAAAGGATAAGAAGAACCATGAGAGAGGTTGGTGATGGGATCAAGGGAATAGAGTTTCAAAGAGTGAGTGACCCACAGTATAAACAACTCAGTCAAACTAAGGTATAGTAAAATAAGAACAGCAAGAGCCCATTCTACTTGGCAGGGTGTTGAGCACCAGATGATTTTGTCAGTTCTTGTACTGCAGCATGAAATATGGCAGATGTAATGCCTTGAGTTATCAGGCAATGAGAGGGATGAGGTCAAAGAACGGACTATTCCTGTAAGAAGACTGGTTGAGAAAGGTAGGGGAGGGGCAGACAGAGAGAAGCAGCAGCAAGAAAGGAAGGTGGAATGAGGGAAAGGGAATATTGTTATTGCTGTTGTTTAACAATGAGATGTTTCCAGTCTTAGAGGAAAGAGTTAAAAGAGGGAGAGTTTTAAAGAGAGAAATAATTTATGAAGTCAGTTCTTGGAGGTTACAAAAACCTTGAGCAAAAGTGGAATCCAAGTGCATGCTCTATCAGAGTTAGAGAGAACCATTTAGGAATAAAGTGTAGTCTCTGAACGGACCAGTACTCCTCAAGGTCTGGTCCATACACCAGGAATGTTAGGAGTATGTGGTCCACTGAATTAGAATCTCTGTGGCTGGAACCCAGAAATCCACCTTGTAAGAAGAACCCTGGGTGATTCCTATGTATTTTAAATTTTTCATAATGTCATGAGTGATAGTTCACAAGGATGTGGACAGAACAAAACCTCACTTCACAAGGAGGTGAATAGAACAAAAAATCTTCAGACAAGATTTTTAAATCCACCTTTATTACAGTCATATCTAATCAAGGAACTAGAGCACAAGGAAACTGAATAGGGATTTGAGAAGATGACTTTCCTGTTTCAGGCTTTCATCAAGGGAGCTAAATGTGACATTAACTTTATAAATTGTATTTATTAGTTCCAACTTGTGTATTACATATTTATATATTTAAATGCATGAGATATATGTATGCAGCCTGATTTTTAAAAAATAGCTATCTTAGAAAGCCGGCATTTCAAAATATTTCTACAAAACATATTGTTGAACAAAACTTTAAAAAATTATATTAGAATTATCATAAATGAGAAGTGACTTGTTTGAAATACAGCAAATACATATGATATGTCATATACATATGAAATAATATTTATGGACCTGTTTCCCATTGGATTTGACTCTCTATACATGAAAACTCAGTCTTAAGAAGGGTAGCATAAACTGAAGAAGATTAGATTTACTGGCCCTTTATTAGCCTTTGCAAAACTTTTTGGCCTTTCCTTTATCATGTCCCTTCTGGAGAGTTCACTGATCTCTTGAGATGCTCACTATCTAATTGCTGTGTTATCCAATGAAATTGATTTTAAAAGGAGTCTAGTGTAACCCAGAAAGAAGCGCATATTCCAGTGAGATGATTTTTATTCTTGGATTAATTCTTGGATTAATTCTTGGACTAGAATTTTGGGTATACAGAAATTATATAACTTTTCTTCTAACACTTTACTAAAGTTTTAGTTTGAGTCTTGATTTCTGCATAATAGCAAATAATTGAATTGTAGTAAAAGAGTTTTTAGAGTTATTCTATTCTAATTTCAACATTAGGTATTCTTCATTTCTTGCTTTTCCTTCCTCCAAAAAACCTCTCAGTTCTGTGAGTCCTCAGTCGTAACATTGAATCAAAGAATGCATCTGGTTGAGAGTCATCTTGCAGTTTTGTCTTCCACAATGTACAATTACGCCTTCCGGTCTTTGCCTAGCCCAACTGCACTCATGAAGTAGCTAGTTCTTCTCTTCCTGAGTGTCTGCTGACATTCAGTTGAACTCCATCTTATAAGTTGTTTGCTGTTATCTGCATCTTCTGGTCAAGACTACATTTTAGCATCAATTCTTTCTCTCAACTAATTTTAGACTCTTCTCAGCAGCATGGTTGCCCACCCACATTAGAGTAATGGTCAAGGAAATCTCTAAAACACTATCCCTCAGATTTACTGCTTTGTGTTGTAATTACCTGGAATGAAACATCAATTATCTGTACTCTGACTTCACAAAAAGTGTCTGCTGGTTCTATTACGTGTTGTGAAATTTTGATAGGATGGGTGGCAGAAACAGGTCTCCCAGCAACGAACCACATGTTGGATTGTTCTTTCCTAAGGGACACTGCCACTCTTCTAATCAATCAGACAAGAAAGGGATGTTGTGGCTTTCCATCTACTCCCTTTCCACTATATTAAATATATGGGCTGAAATATGTGATAGTAGAGGATTAGATAAATACCATTTGATATAGTAATTCTACTACTGGGTACTTACACAAAGAAAATGAAAACAATTTGAAAAGATATATGCACCCCTATGTTTATTGCAACATTATTTACAGTCATCAAGATATGGGGGGAACCCATGTACCCATCAATAGATGAATGCATAAAGATGTGGTATATTTATACCTTAGGATATTTCTCATCCATAAAAAAGAATAAAATCTTGCCATTTGCAACAACATGGATAGATCTAGAGGGAATAATGCTAAGTAAAATAAATCAGGCAGAAAAAGACAAATAACATATGATTTCACTCATATGTGAGATTTAAAAAACAAACAAATGAACAAAGAAAAAAGAGAGAAAAAGACTCAAAATACAAAAAACAAAATGATGGTTACTAGAGGAAGGTGGGTCAGGAGATAGGTGAAACAGATACAGGGCCTTAAGAGGTACAAACTTCCAGTTACAAAAAGTAAGTCATGAAGTTGAAAAGTACAACATAGGGACTATAGTCAATAAGATTGTCATAATGTCATTTCATGACAGATGGTGACTACACTTATTTAGTGAGCACTGAGTAATATATACAATTGTGGAATCATAATGTTGTACACATGAAACTAACAATGAATCATAATTATACTTCAATAACAGTTAAAAATAAAGTATATAGAAAGAGAAAGAAAGAAACTGAAATATGTGATAGTAGAGGATTAGAGAAATATATTTAGGAAATTTATGAAAATAAAACTTAGAACTATGACAACTTAGCCATAAGTTGCTAAATAGAAAGTCTAAATTAGAGGTCAACTTTAGTAGACCCAACACACCATCCCGTTTATCCAATATTTTGTAATGTCTTTTTTAACACTGAAATTTAAATATAATTTTCTAATAAACTACCTACACATAAAAGTTCTAAAATAATTTATAGTGGCCTTATTATAATGTAAGTTCTTATAGGAAATACTTTACAGGAAAAACATATATATTTCAAAACTAGAAGAAATAATAGAAGCTTATATCAATAATAAGTAAGTTTAGATTTAGGTGAAGTAAAATGGTGATATAGCATTTTTTAAAAAAAATTGAAGAGAAATGAAAGAGCAGCTGCAGATTTTAAATTTGGACACTAGAAGGACACCTGGGTGGCTCAGTCGGTTAAGCATCCGACTCGATTTCACCACAGGTCATGATCTCAGGGTCATGAGATCCAGCCCCACAGTGGGTTCTGCCCTGGGCGTGGAGTCTGCTTAAGAGTCTCTCTGTCCTTCAGCCCCTCCCCCTGCCGCTTGCACAGGCATGCACTCTCAAATAAATAAATAAATAAATAAGTAAATATTAGACATTAGAATAAAAATTAGTTTGAGAATAAGTAAGAATAAGCCATTCATTTTTGTGTCTGATAAGAGGTAAATCACCTTAACTTAAGGAAGAATAACAAGTCAGGACCAATCAGTTTCAAAGGTGAGAAAATAAGATGTTCTTGCATATGATCTGGACCTTATTTAAAGTATATCAAAATAAATTTCTTTAACATGTTATGAGGTGCGATTGTAACAAAATATAATAGGAAATTTTTTTTGTACTTTGTGACTTATCACATATATCCAGATACATTTAATCTTGGGGATGATATTTTAAATAGGTAATTGGAGAGAAAAGAGGTAATATACAATTTAATGTGAAACCTTATGGACAATACCAGGATAAGCCTGAAGAACAACAGGCAACCCTCAGATTTAAAAATAATAACATTTAATTTTCAAAACAGGTTTTTTTCATTCTGCTTCAATAACTATAAAAATATATACACTGAAAACATAATGTTGATTTATTAAATTATTTTAATAATTTTTAATAATTATTAATAAAATTAAAGAGATTCTTGTATTCATTGATGGTAACTTAAAATTGGGTCTAAATATTCTATAAGGACTCTGAAATTGATTTCTTTGTTTCTGCATTAACTACACAACTGCACTGAATCTGTTTTCAACCAAATATGTAACTAAGAAATGTTACAATAACTAATTTAGTTTCTTTGTAAATAATTGTAAAAAAAATATGTGATTTTGCTTCATTTAATTTGAAGTGAGTCTCCTAGGTACATACTTACTTAGAATTATTATGGGTTTTTTTTTTTATAAATCAACCCTTTTATCTTTATAAAATACTCTTCTTTAACTTGAAGTGCTTATTTCTGATATTAGTACACCAGGATTTTTTAATGCTTGAAGTTAGCATGGTCTATATTTTTCAATTAGTTTACTTTCACCTTCAGCCTGTGTCCTCATATATCAAGTACCTCTCTTTTAAATAGAATTACTTGAGTCTTGCTTTTTAAAAAAACTAAAAAACAAAAAAACCCAGATTGACAATCTATATCTTCTTAATTGGACTTTTAATTGTTTTTTAATTATTTAGTCCAACATTATTTAATGCAATTATATATGTGGTTGAATGTGTGGTTTGTTTTCCATTTGTTTTATTTATTTTCTTATTTACAACTTTGTTTTGATTATTCAAATGCTTATTTTCAGTATTCTTTTTATATACTCTATTATTTTTTAGCTATATCATTTTGGATTTCTTGTTTGTTTATAAATTAGTACTGTAGAAATTGCATAACCAGCCTTAAATTATCACAATCTGCTGTGCATTAATATCATATCACTCTTTGTAGATGCATAAACCTTAAAATATTATAATTCCATTTATATGTCTTCCCATTATTTGGGCTACAATCTTATATGGTTTACTTCCAAGAAAACCATAGCACATGTTTATAATTTTTGCTTAAAAATATCAATTGTCACCCTCTATTAAACAATGTTTGTATTAAAGGCGATATACAAATGAAAATGACTGAATTTCTAACAAAAAATGATAATGGAAAATAAATATATCAGAATCTATAGAATATATTAAAAACATTGATCAGAGGAAATTTGATGCCACTATACACTTTTGTAAGTAATAAATAAATAAATAAATAAATAAAAATGAATTAAGTTCCCAGCCCAAAATCATAGAAAAGGAGCAACATACTAAACCAGAAGAAGGCACAAGATGGAAAATAATAAAAGAAAAAACTAAAGTGATAGAGAATAGAAAAAGATTAAACCTAATAATGAATGAATCAAAATCCTGGTGTTTGAAAAATATGATTAAATATATAAGTCATTGCTTAATTTTTAAAAATATATTGCCAAAGCATGAAAATATGAAATAAAAAATAAGCAAGAAGGTCAAATAGTCATTAGTATAGAAGAAAATACATTTATATTTAAATCTTAAGCTATTTTGAAGACGTCCATGTACATAAATGTGAACATCACATCGGAAGGGATAATTTATTTTTTCTTTTTTTAATTTAAATAGTTAACACATAGTGTAGTATTTGTTTCAGGAGTAAAATTTAGTGATTCATCACTTACATATAACACCCAGTGCTCATCACAAGTGCCCTCCTTAATGTCCATCACCCATTTAGCCCTCCCCCACCAAACTCCCTTCCAGCAACCCTCAGTTTGCTCTCTATGATTAAGAGTCTCTTATGGCTTGCCTTCCTCTCTGGGAAGGGATAATTACTTATTGAAATACAGAGTAAGACAATTAACCCATTAGAGGTAGAAAGCCTAAACAACTAATGTCTGGATGACATAGAGAATTTTACTATAGAACTACAGATTGTTTCACAGGGAATTTCTACCAAATGTCTGAACATCCAACAGTCCTGATACTCTACAACAGAGCCTCTGATTTTGTGCTACACAACTAGAGTAGTTAAAACAGACAGCGAGACAGAGAGAGAGAGGGAGGGAGAATTTCTAAAAAATAATAATGGAACACACACATATACATAAACACACAAAGATGTAATGTATTGGATATTGGCTCTAAAATAAATATGTCCATGTCTTAACTCCAGGGGTACCTGTCTTATTTGAAAATAGGGTCTTTGCAGATGTACCTAAGTTGAGAGTGGGTCCTAAACCCAATGATATGTGTCCTTAAAAGACACAGATTTAAGACGGAAACACATGGAAACAAAAACCATGTGAAAACGAAGGAAGAGATGGAAGGGCAGCCAGAGCCAAGGAATGCCAAGGAATGACAGCAGCCACCAGAAGACATGGAATGATGCTCCCTGAGATCTTCCAGGAGACGCCAGCCTTGCTAACAACTTGATTTTGGACTTCCGGCTTCTGGAACAACTGTGAAAATATAAAAAGTGCTGAAGATGCAACCTGGTTTCCTCTTCCTGCTTATGGCAAAATGTGAGAGGGAAGAGAAAGATTGAGGAAAGATCGGTAAGCAAAGGGAACCATGACTTGTTGATTTTGTAAGTTCTCAGCCTGTTCAGATCACAAAAGATGTTAAAACCAGAAAGTCTGCATTGTTGGTAAAGCTACTCTGGAGAGAAAGCCATGAGTGAGTGCGTCTGGAAAGCCCTTTTGGAAGAGATTAGGTGTGTGAGTCAAGAATCTAATTAATCTTCTTAGCAGAAAACAGGAGAAAATGGGATTTCTCAGGAAAAATACATGGAAGGCACTCTTGTCTAACTGTGTGGACCCCCTTGAAATGAAAAAAAAAAAAATCTGCAAGAGTTCTAATGAGATATTACAGCGCTAAAACCCTGCCAGCCAGGACTAAAAGGGATCCAGAGATGGGATAAAATACAGGAAAACTGTCACATCTCTGGGATTCCAGGGCAGGAACTGGAATGATAGAGCAACTAAGCTATAAACAAGTGCGGCTTATTAAAGAAAGGGAAGAGTAGTTCTGAGGGTAGAACTTCAGGTAAATGAAGAGGCCAGAGAGGGGAGGCTAGGGCCAGGACCAAACAAGCCTCCATGCGCCCAGAGTACAGCATCAAGACACAGAGAATTATTCTTAGGCCTTGAAATGTAACAAATTTTGACATTCTGGGCACTAGTGACACCGTTACTCCTTTTATTCTCACCCTTTTGTAATGGAAATGTCTATCCTATATGCCTATGTTAACCTTAAAAATTAAGCACCAGTAAAAAATGGGTTTATTCAGGAATAACAGAGAATTACAGCCTGGGACACAGTCATGTCTGCAGAACACAGCAGAGGAGCCCTCTCTCATGGAGGAAAGATGCGAGTTCAGAGAGGCTGTTAAAACAAAAAAATCCATTGGTGTAACTGGGAGCCGGAAGTATAGTAGCTTCTCATTGGCTGAGCTGTGGCTGTCTCTCATTGGCTGGGCTGTTGCCAGGGAAAAGAGAAAGCCTTTCTTCCTCCTGCTGGGATAGTAAAGTAGTATGGATTTGCAAGGTGGGTCCCTTTCTGTTGGGTCTGCAATGAACAACAAGTGGTAAGGGAATTAGAGCTCCACCGCCAGCCTCCCTTTAGACTCCATTCTGAATGACTTTTTAATTATTAATTTCATACCTGTCACACTATCTTATTTTAGAAGCAGAAAATTCAAAGAGTTGGAACAACAAAATATACCCAAGAAAAGCAAAAGTAAGCAATAAAGAAAACAAACAGAAATAAATAAGAAAACAGAGGAAAACCATATAACTAATAAATTCGTTCAAGAGCAATTTCTTTGAGGGAAATAACTAAAGAGTTATTGTGTCAGCTAAGTTAATCAAGAAAAAGAGGAAGGGGAATAGTAAATATACAAAATAACAAGTTAAATGTGAAAACAGCCAAATGTACAAGGGAATCAATAAGAGTATCATAGACTACTTTGCTCAATTCTAAGCTAATAAATTTGAAACAGAGAAAATGAATCATTTCCTAGCTTATAAATTATCAAGTTTGGCCTTAAAGAGACTAAAAATCTAAATGATCCAATTGTCATATCATGTATAAAATAATTTATTAAAAATCATCCCATAAATAGCAATGTGATCTGATTTTTAAAAAGCCTTGAAAGAACAGATAGTTCTAATACTTTAAAAATTATTCAGAATGTAGAAAAAGTATTTTCAAAATGTTTATCTCCTACATAAACTTGTAGCAAGTTCAAAGATACTACCAAAAAAAAAAATCCACAAAAACTACAAAACAGTCTTTTATGTGCAAATCCTCAAACAAAATGTTAGTAAATAAAATGAAGCAGCATAGTAAAATAATAATAATAAAACCTACAATATCTATTCTTGTTTTCTTAAGTTTTATTTTTTAATTATTTTTATTTTTTTAAGATTTTATTAATTTATTTGAGAGAGACCAGCAGGGGGAGGGGTAGAGGCAGAGGGAGAAGCAGACTTCCTGCCCAGCAGGGAGCCCATGCAGGGCTGAATGCCAGTACCCTGAGCTCATGACCTAAGCTGAAGTCAGACACTTAACTGACTGAACCACCCAGACGCCCCTTGTTTTTTAGTTCTAATAATTTTTTTTGGATGTTTTTAAAAATGCTTTATTCATCTATGGAGGTAATTACATATTGTCCTTTAGATATATTGATATATCATCATTAACATATTTATGTGGGAAATTTCACTGATGGAAGAAACCATACTTTTCATAGTGATGAAAACATGAATACAGGTGCCAGTTAAAACTGGATTTAAATCCCATTCCTGATAACTTCTTAGTTGGCTAATTCTGGATAAGCTGATTGTTTCCCTCCAGTATGTACTGTGTTGCTCTTTTCTGTTTTGGGTGTTTTGTTTTGTTTGTTTTGTTTCAAGATACCCCTTCTTTTTTGGTTTTCTTCAGTTTGACTCTAACCTACCTAAGTGGTATTTTCTTTCTAATTATTATTTTCGGGCTTCACTGGGATTCTGGATATGGGTTGGTGTTTTTCATCATAGTTGTGTTAATTTATACAATTATCTTTCAAAAAAATGTTGTTGCCCCAGGCTTTCTCTTATCTTTTGGGAGCTCAAATTACACATAATTTAGTCTGCTTCACATTGTCTCACAGGTCCCTGACTCTCTACTTTTTATTTTCAGTTGTTTTTCTCTGTTAACTTCAAGTGACCAGTTCTTAATCTGCTTTTAACTACACTGATCTGCTATTAACCCTATCCAACATTTCTATTTCAGATATTTTATTATTTTCTGACTTCTGTTTAAGCCTTTTTAGAGTTTTCATTTCTCTTACAAAATTCTGTATTTCTTCACCCATTCCTTCCTATATTTAAAAATAATAATAATAATACTTGTTTTCAAGTCTTTTACATTAATTTCAATGACTGGGTACTCAGAATTTGCTTATTTTCTTTCTGGTCATTTTATTTATTTTCTTTGTGTTTATTTTAATTTTTTTTAATTCCTGGTATTATTTAAAGATTTAAAAAGTGAAGAATGGAGTATATTTTTAAATTGCACTTATTGTTTTCGCAGAAATCGCAAACCTTCTGTAGCTGGCAGTTATGATGAGGAGCTGATGATTTTGATTCCTCCATGATTGATCTGATCTGGAACTGACCACACTTTTATTGAGTACATTTAAAGTGAACCAAGACTTTAAACTCTACGCCAGCATCACCAAAAGGCTAAAACTTTTGATCTTATATGGTTTGAGCCAGAGGGAATTGTTCCAGTTTCAGATAGTTTCTCTTCAACTTTGTATTCAATTTTGTCAGGACCTCAGAATCCAAGCACATTGAGAATACACGACGTTTCATAAATTCTCTTTGATTTACTACCTCTTCGTGACTGCTTCCTTGGTTACAGTCTGATGAGAGGGTGGCAGAGAAACATTGTGATTAAGCTATTTATTTTCCCTTTTGGGGCTCTCCAGATATCAACCCATCCCTCTAGCTTATACTGCCACTCAAAGCTTGATTTATGTCTTCTCAGTCCTGCAAATTTTCCAGTCTCCAGTCGATGACAGACCCACTTTTCTGCATACCAGTCTATAGATAATGCCATGGTTCTCTGCTAACACATGAAGGATTTGTACTTCTCTCTCTTTAATCAACCAAACCTTTCTTGCACCCACTGCTTTTCAGTAGTGTCATAGAAATGTATGATTTTATTTTATCCATTAATCTTTTTTCTCTTTTTGTTAAAAGTGACAATCATTAACATTTTACTACATTCCAACTAGAAGTGAAAATAATATCCTTAATTTTTAACTAATGACATAAAATGTCATTATTATAATATAATAAACATTATGTATTTAAACAATTTCCTTTAGAGACCCATCTTACTTCTGTGTAAGATAAAATGTTACATCTTCCTCGTTGTTAGAATTTACCAAATAATCTGTTATTTAAAGGATTGATGTTATATTAATTGATAGCACTCATGTTGTGTCATTCCACGATTTGTCAAGTATTTTACTAAGATCTTTTAATAAATAAACGTTACCAGTAATAATGATATAAATAAGCAAAATATTTGATGTTATCTACCAAAATGCTATAAATCCATGTTGTGGGCCAATTATAACAGTGGTTTCCTCTGTTACAGAAACAATGACATCGGTAAAAGGAATTATTTTTTCTATGAAATAATTTTTAAGGAATACGTATAATAGCAACCCCATTGTATCCATCATAATTATGTTAAAATAGCATTTCCTCTATGACTTTTTCATTCCTTAAACAACCTATACATGCTATTAGTTAAACTTCATTTGTAATATAGGATGATTTCAATGCATTGTAATAAAAATTTGTTGTACTATACTCTGTTACATGGTTATTTGTAAAATGTTTTAACATCTCATTGATTCTTCTTAAAAACAGTATCATTGCTCAATTGGACAGAGATATAACTTTACTTGAATTTTTTATCAGTGTACTAATAATCCTTTTCACATTTAGTAAGATTAATTTTCCCCCAATATTCCATGGCTTATTGGGGTTATTACTTCTTGCTATTTTTTACATAAAATTGATGCTTTTGTCTTACTGATTAGAAGACTTTTTAACATTTCAAGGATAATATTCAATTGTTTCCTTCTGTATGTCAGAAGCAAGATAAGTCTTTTCAAAATTTTTTGGTAAATGTGGGCAAAATATTTACTTAATCTTGACAGTTCCCTTGCTTCATTAAAAGCAATGTTTTGGCATAGGAAGAACTGTGCACAAAGATATAAAAATAAATTCAATTATTCCTAGAATGTCAATC
Organism: Ursus maritimus; assembly: GCF_017311325.1. Classification (NCBI taxonomy): domain Eukaryota; kingdom Metazoa; phylum Chordata; class Mammalia; order Carnivora; family Ursidae; genus Ursus; species Ursus maritimus. Next base: position 101,620,850 of record NW_024425563.1, read on the forward strand.
TTAAACTTTATGAAAGAAGTTTTCAAAAATATAGTTATATATAGAATAATCACAAATGTGACAACAAAAAATGAAGACTAACACAGATTTCTTGAGTTGGTGGCCCAAATACTTAGTTATTGACACAATTTTCCAAAATAGTAAATTCTTGGAAAAGTTCCAAGCAAAAATATATCTCCCCAATAACACATGTATATACATACCTGGATAATTCATTATATAATAAACACTTCAAAATATACTTTATTGATACCAAAAATGGATAATCATGGACAGTTTTTTACATACATGAATGTTTCTGAGACATTTTACTGTTATGCAGGATGAATGAAAATTATTTTATGGAAAAGATTTTCCCAAATATCATGGGACACCTAAAACCTCACATCCATACACTAAACATATTTACACCTTTCAGTCATTGAGACATTGAAGTGTTAAGTAATTTCCAAATTTTACTGTAGAGACATGGCCACTTAGACAATCATAGCTTAAATAAATTCATAAAAACAGGAATCACAAAAGTTAAGCTTTTCAATGTAAAAACAAAAGAACTGGAAATTATTAAACAAAGGACATAATGTTAGGTACTGTCCAGGACTAATAGTATGTTGAGAGAAACCAGTTCATTTTCCCAGCAGGGCATCTACCACAGATATGAGGAAAATCCATATAAACTATTTCCCTGTGAATGCATCTGAATCATGCTGGGTTTTATGAAGGAGCTCTTTAAACATTTTCTCTATTTTCTCTATGATAATTGGATTCTGTTTCCCCCAGAATATATTTTGGATTTTGTGCTTGTTTGGATTTTAGACTTAACAGAGAAGTCTTTATTTTGTCCAAATCAGCACAATTAAAACATCTCTAACAATACATAAAACTATACAGAAACTAGAAAATCTTCGGTATTTTTCTTTCATATGATATCACGCTGGAATATGTAAGAGAAAGTATTGTTCATGGGACAAGAGAAAAAATGATTTGGGCAATGACCTAGTTAGCCAGGCATTAATATTCAAAGACCAGGGAAACCAGTTTTAGTCAGAAAAGCAAGACTGAAAGAGTTCTGTAAAGCTGGGACTATGTACTTCATTTCCACTCCCTGTCACATGTCATGTACAGCCTGACTATTCTCAATCATGATTCTCTGCCTTTTTTCACAGAAGAAAGATTATCTGGAGCAGTACTAAAAAAGTTCAGGGAATGCCTATCCCAATAGCAAATTTTCACCATGAAAAATAATAGAAATGACAAAGCTTAAAAAAAAAAAAGTACATTGGGTTTCAGAAGTACCTACCTTAATAGGTAGGTAATACCTACCTTTTTTTCTTAAAAAAGAAAGTTTACCGTAAATATTTCCAAAGCCATCAGGCTTTACAAAATGTTGTACAATGTCCTGTGTATGGGAGTAAACGTCTACTTAGGCTCTCTGTCCAATTCTGTTCAGTAATTTACTCTGTTCAACTCTTTCATCTCAGGAAGGTCAATAATCATCTGAATTCCTCTTTATCTACTGATTTCCTTAGCCTACTTTTAACAATGGAAGAAGAAACTGATAATGGTTAAGTAGACTAGTTCTCCTTAAGTCTCATAGTTTCAATTAAGTTTCAATAATATGTTATCGTGAACTTAAAAAAAGTCAGCCTCTCATTCATGAAAAATTCTTTCCCAAACTTATTTTTTGTTTAAAATATTTAATTTAAATGTACAAGACCAAGCACAGGCACTGTCCAAAAACCAACAATGAAGCCACTCCATGCGTACAGCTCTGATGTGGGGGTGTGGGGGGTCATCGCCGGTTGCCTTGGCACAAGCACTGGTCTTTGTCTACTCTGGTCCTGCCTCTCTTTTTCCGCCAGCCCACGGAGAGAGCCCAAGGGGAATGTGCTTTCACAATTCTGGGTCGAGGAGAGCTGGGGAATCACAGACATTTGAACAGAGCAGTTGCTCTCAGAACTGCGTTCTCTGAGATCACCCAGACGAGGGGCTGTTCTTGCTCTGGCTGAAGCAGTCCCGAACTAGGAAGTCAGGGCCCTGGAAGGTTTGCTTCACGGGTCGGACTCCTCAGGTGCACGACTGCATTTCCAGAGTCGCCGCAGGTTTTGCGCTAGTAAATCCAAGGCCTGCGGATAATGCGCTGGGAAGCCGTCACGTGGCGTTTACATCGCTGAAGGAAGTGATGGCACGAATCTGGCTCTGGAAACTGCGTTTGCCTTCACGCTTGAGGCCACGCACCTTCAGCCAGTCAGCCCTGGTGAACGTTCCCCCACAGCGGTCACACTGAACGGTTTAATTCCTGAGCGGACGAGCATGCGCTCTTTTAGATTCTGTATGTTCCCGCACAGGTTGGACACTAAACAGGTCTGTCTGGACCACGTGGACTTGCTGGTTCCATCCTGCGGACAGAAGGAGCAGTGTAGAGCTGGTAGCGATACTGAACAGTCGGTCATCACCGTCCGCAGGAGCATCAGCGCTAGAAGGGCATTGACGTGTGGGTCACCCTGCAGGGCCACCTGCATCTGCTGACCTGCGGGCACCGCTCCTCCTGCGGCTCCCAGCGCGGGGCTCGCCGCCTCTCCGCTCCCCGCTCGGCCCAAAGGCTGCACCGACCCTCGGACCCTCGACCCTCAGACCCTGCCCGGGCCCCTGCGCCTCGCGCACGGACAGCCTGCAGCGTGTCTGTGAGGTGGGAGCTCTCCCACGATATATTTTGATAGTTGTTTTTTTCCCCTTACTTTCTAAGAAAAAGGCTTTCAATTTAAAATTGATTATGATACTATATGTTGGTCAGAGAATGCTTTTTGGGTTATTGTCCTCCTTTATGATTCATGAAGGTTTTCTTTGCAGTCCAAACGAGGGCAGTATTTCACATAAACTTAGAACAGCTATTCTCTACTTGTACCGCAATTTTGATACATTATCTATGAGATCTGTCTTGTCGGTTACGTTGTTTAGGTCTACATTCCTTGATCTGTATCGGATTGAGAGACGTGTTAATTTCCTCGACTTTACTTTGATTCTATTCCTCCAAACATCGGCAGCTCTACACTCTCTCCGCTAAGAAAGGTGTGGGAGCGATAATAAATAATGATAGTAATCGTTATATTATCGTTGTGAAATTTTCAGCTTTATAAAGTGACCTTTGCTTTTTCAGTGCTTCCAGGTCTGACTTCTAATATCAAGTATGAGACTCCTTTTTTACTTTTCATTTACCTATTCTTGGTTTATAGTTGTCATTCTTTTATTTTTAAACTTTCTAAATATTGTTTGATAAGATGGGTGTCTCTTATACATGGTAGAATGTCAGATTTCACTTTGTTAGTTATCTGAAAATCTTTGTAATTGGTGACTTAAATAAGCAAAATCCATGTTTATCTGATCAAACGCTTGGTTTTGCTTGTATTTTTTATTTATTTATTAGATTGCAGTCTATGTGAGCTGTTTTATTTGTCTTTTCCTCTGAAAGGATCTTTTGCTATATCAGAAGTGAGTCAAGGGAAAAATACTTCTGACTTTTTGCATGTTTATTACAGCCCTCCTGGCATTTTGAAGTCAATCTGGCTGGATATGAAATCTTTAGTTCTTATTTTATTTCCTTGATGAACTTAAATTCACTACTGCATTGTCTCCGGGCATAAACTATGGCTGTCAAAAAGGCTGATGTGGATTCGATTTTCTTTCTTTCTTAAATAGGAGGATCAAATGTTCCTTTCCGCCAGGACGTTCCTGCTTTACGACAGTTGCCCTGTGCGCTCATTCCTTTTACTCTATAGTCTCCTGGGTTGGATAATAAATTATCTGGTCACTTAAAAGCAATTTAGATTTTTTCCATGGATGCTCTGAGGATATATTTTCTGACTTTTACTTTAGAATTCAAAAGTTTTACTAAAATGTGTTTTAACATTGTCCACTCAGAGTTGATTTCCCCAAGTATGATGTGCATTCTTTCCATACACACTTACTTCCAAGTCATCTCTATGTCAGTGAACTTTCCTTGGATTACGGTTTTGCCTCTTGTTCCTTTCTGTTGCTTTGGTTCTTAGTGTCTTAGCGTGTCCTTCATTCAGATGCTATCTTGTATAGCTTTGCTCTTTGTCAAATAATTTTTATCCTTGTTTTATTTATCTTATGGCATTATCCCTAGTGTTAATCCACTCTTCTGTTCCATCTAGTTTAATCTTTATTCAAAAGTGATTTCTACTTATTTCATTAGCAATTCTTCCTTAGTTGTGTTCAAATCTCTCTTTTCTTCAATCTTCGTATTTCTGAGTATTTCTAATTCTAAGATGGGCTTTGTTTTCACAAATGTTATTATTTTTATAATTTATTCTAAATCACTTTGACAGATTGCATCTGCTTTGAAGTCTTGTCTATCTGGTAAAGGGTTGTCATTTTTTATAACTCTTATTCTCTATATTCTTCATATATTTTAGATGAAACTTTTATGGAATCGAACGATAATATTTTCTCTTGTTCATGTTTAAGTGAGGTAACTTTTCTTCTACTCTTAGAAGAGGATGTGGATCTCAGTAATTTTTCTAGCTCCACCACCCTATAGCTCTAGATTCTGGAACTTCCTTTTATTGTTACAATACAGTTGCCAAAAACATGGCTTCAAACTTTTTTGAAAATTATCTCTCCCAACTTTTGTCTGGATCCTTTTTTCTCTTTTGCCCATCCTGTCTTTGTCCCTGTTACATGGATTCCGCTCACAAAAATTTCACCTCCCATTGGCTTTTCCTTGGTGGGATCTTTAAGTTGGTTAATTCAGAGCTTTTAGGGCCCATGCTTCCCCAGCACCACCTGTGTCTCTAGAATCCTTCACTCATCTGCAAACTGGAGCCTGCATATTTCCAAGCCAGTTTTGCTCCCTTCTTCAGCCTTTCCTGTTTCACTTTTGGACATTAACTGTTAATGAATGTTATGTCTTCTGGCTCACAGGGACATTAGAAGTCACGTTACTTTCCATCCACGTCTCGGCTCATAGTTGCAGAAATGACTCATGCTGTCTTGTCTCCACCTTCCTGTGGTTTGGGCAACACAAGGCTACCCTATCACCACACACTGTTGTAGGCGGCGTTCCTGGGTCTTTGCCTTCACTCTCCTGCACATAGTGAAGGTGTCCTGCCTAATATAGTGTGTAGGGATCTGGAAAGATTTTAAAACGATGCTGTTGTTGCCACTCTGTTGTCCTTTTTTGTTTTGTTTTTCCCATTTTTAATGGAAGTTGCTCTTGCCTTGATTTTCTTAAAGATTGTAAACATGATTTTGGAGTCATTTTCTATGTCCATTAGTTTTCTTTCCTAGGGAACAATTTCTCTTGGTTTGGATTTTGCATATAAAATAGATATAGATATGATTTCTATATGAAATATATACCTAATATATATAACTAATGTGTGTGTGTGTATAACTTTTATGTATATGATTTTGTCTCTAAATTTTAATTTGGACTTCTCTTTTCCTGTTCTCTTCATGTCTTCATTTCTGGGAGTCTGAATTACCTTTATCCAGTCTTTCAGAACCCCCAGTAAAGCACCAGATATCATGACAGCAGCAGAGAGCTCTCACCCACTGAATTGGCCTGTCAATCCGAAGGCTTCTAGCTCTTCCTTGTCTTATACCACCGTCAGGACAGCGGTTTCTCATCAAGGGCTGTGCCAAAGTGTGGTCGCCATCACCTCCAGCCTTCATTCACAGGCAGGGGGACCTGCTCCAGCTTCCTCCTTACACAGGTATTTCTGATTCTCTTCCTCATTTTGCAATCTATTTTCTCCAAAGAGGTGAACTGTTCTTATAATTACTATGTCAGTCCTGGGGTCCAGGTGGCCTATCACTCCAGCCCTAAGCTTCTGCTTCATAAAGATATATCCGGTTCCTGGGCACATTTGATGGCTAATTTACTGCTTATTAGGGAGTGAGGGTGGGTGATGGGAATGGTTGTTAGGAATGTTCTTTCCAGGTGGAATCATGGAGCCATCTTTACTAAAGAATTTTATTAGGCACTTTTCCGTGGTTTTATCAAATCATTTTCATTAGAACTAATGAAATATCACTGTACTACTTAGCAGTCAGTTACTGGTTACCCAAAGATGAATGGGAACAATGAATAATCCTCAGAGAATAAAAATACAGATACAAAAGTAGGACATATTCAGAAATATCTTCAAAATGTACACAAATACCCACACATGGTAAATGGATACGTAATGCACAGGTACAGATTTTCTAGGTGAAAAGTCTTCAAGACAGTAATCTGGAAGACATGAGTACAAATGTTTTACTACAGGGTAACTAACATCCTGACATTTCTATGGTCTTTTTTTCCCACTAAGAATTAAAACAGTGTTTCCCATAGAATAAAAGTGGCATGTACTACACAAAGAAGTCTCCCACTAAAGTTCCTGCTCTCTTTATAAATCACCATCTGTAATTTAATTAGAAATGCAGTAAGTGAAGCAAGGTAGCCTGTCCCAAATGGTAAAGCTTAGATCAGTTTGAGTTCTGTGATGAAATTAAAGGGTGAACCAACACTTTCAGAAAAAATTTTCCATTGAGGTAAACTTAGCTGGGGGCTACGGAGTCAGTGTAGCAATTACCAAGGGGTTCTTCTGGTCAGCAAGGTGAGGCAGCATGTCACTCAATCTCCCCAGCCTACACACTTGCTTCTGCACAGAAGATTGGCCAGGTCACGAGGATAGCTGCTGCCCTCAACCGGTTCGCGGGACCTTGCAACATGATTTCATTTTTTATGTACTGTTGAAATGATTCAAGAAAATATGTACGTATGTATGTATGTATGTATCTATCTATCTATCTATCATCTATCTATATAGATATATATTTGTGAATTTGTACACTCAAATCAGATTGTGATCTAACTGATTTTAAATGAAACACCTCTTGGGGCGCCTGGGTGGCACAGCGGTTAAGCGTCCGCCTTCGGCTCAGGGCGTGATCCCGGCGATCTGGGATCGAGCCCCACATCAGGCTCTTCTGCTATGAGCCTGCTTCTTCCTCTCCCATTCCCCCTGCTTGTGTTCCCTCTCTCGCTGTCTGTCTCTATCTCTGTCAAATAAATAAAATCTTTAAAAATAAATAAATAAATGAATGAATGAATGAAACACCTCTTGATCAACTTAAACATTGGGACTCAAGTCCTCAGAAATGTTACAGTGCCATTATAGAACAATGGTCCAAAATCTCCTTTTTTTCTTTAGCTGCACTAAAAAAAGTAAGGGATAGGACCCACATATAGCAACATAAAGTGGTGCAGTATGGCAGTGATTCTCCAATCCAAGCACTAACCAGGCCCGACCCTGCTTAGCTTCTAAGATCAGATGAGATCCGGTATGTTCAGGGTGGTATGGCTCTAGACTGGCAGTGACTCTCAAAAGCAGATAATACTACCTTCCTCCTGCTGCAAATTACTGATAAAGCATTCTGAAGGGAAAATACACTGCAGAATATTATTTAAAATTTACAATATATTTTATATTGAAGATGTGTATGTGTGTATATCTGGGAATATAGTAAATATAAATATATATATATTAAATATTTGTGTGCATATTTCAAATATATGGAAAAATTTACTTCTTGATAGTATACTTTTTTTCTAAATCCTTAAAATGAGACTCAAGGAAGAAGTATTCCCATGGTAAATTATAATCAGTGTTACATAACTAATAGTTCATAATTACATGATGAGATATGTTACAAAGGTTGACTAAAATATTACATGGAAGATGATTTATTATTCATTTTGAGGCATAGAACTTCATTCCACTACACATTAATATTTAAGGAATGTAGATTAGACATCTATTTACCATCTCATCATTAGTGATAAACAGTAACTGTAATTTCATGACTCTAAATTTGACTGACTTTTCAAAGTTTCTAAGTGCATAGGACAGAAGGGAGAGTAAAAAGGATTTAGGTGGTAAGTGATAAGTACATCCCTGGTTTCTGATGTAAAGTTCGATGATTGTATATAACACCCAGTACACCATGCAATACGTGCCCTCCTTATTACCCATCACCAGTCTATCCCATTTCCCCACCCCCCTCCCTTCTGAAGCCCTCAGTTTGTTTCTCAGAGTCCATAGTCTCTCATGCTTCATTCCCCTTCTGATTACCCCCCCTTTCTTTATCCCTTTCTTCCCCTACCGATCTTCCTAGTTCTTATGTTCCATAGATGAGAGAAATCATATGATAATTGTCTTTCTCTGCTTGACTTATTTCACTTAGCATTATCTCCTCCAGTGCCGTCCATGTTGTAGCAAATGTTGAGAACTCATTCTTTCTGATAGCTGAGTAATATTCCATTGTATATATGGACCACAACTTCTTAACCCAGTCATCTGTTGAAGGGCATCTCGGTTCCTTCCACGATTTAGCTATTGTGGACAATGCTGCTATGAACATTGGGGTGCATATGGCCCTTCTCTTCACTACGTCTGTATCTTTGGGGTAAACACCCAGTAGTGCAATGGCTGGATCATAGGGTAGCTCAATTTTTCACTTTTTAAGGGACCTCCACACTGTTTTCCAGAGTGGCTGTACCAACTTGCATTCCCACCAACAATGTAGGAGGGATCCCCTTTCTCCACATCCTCTCCAACAATTGTTGTTTCTTGCCTTGTCTATTTTTGCCATTCTAACTGGCGTAAGGTGGTATCTCAGTGTGGTTTTGATTTGAATTTCCTTGATGGCTAATGATTTTGAACATTTTTTCATGTGTCTGTTAGCCATTTGTATGTCTTCATTGGAAAAGTGTCTGTTCATATCTTCTGCCCATGTTTTGATTTGTTTATTTGTTTCTCGTGTATTGAGTTTGAGAAGTTCTTTGTAGATCTTGGATACCAGTCCTTTATCTGTAGTGTCATTTGCAAATATATTCTCCCATTCCGTGGGCTGCCTCTTAGTTTTTCTGACTGTTTCCTTGGCTGTGCAGAAACTTTTAATCTTGATGAAGTCCCATAAATTCATTTTATCTTTTGTTTCTCTTGCCTTTGGGGATGTGTCATGAAAAAGGTTGCTTTGGCCGATGTCGTAGAGGTTGCTGCCTATGTTCTCCTCTAGAATTTTGATGGATTCCTGTCTCACATCGAGGTCTTTCATCCATTTGGAGTTTATTTTTGTGTATGGTGTGAGAGAGTGGTCAAGTTTCATTCTTTTGCATGTAGCTGTCCAATTTTCCCAGCACCATTTATTGAAGAGACTGTCTTTTTCCCACCGGATGTTTTTTCCTGCTTTATCAAATATTAGTTGCCCAAAGAGCCGAGGGTCCATTTCTGGGCTCTCTATTCTGTTCCATTGGTCTATGTGTCTGTTTTTGTGCCAGTACCATGCTGTCTTTGTGATCACAGCTTTGTAGTACAGCTCGAAATCCGGCATTGTGATGCCCCCAGCTTTGTTTTTCCTTTTCAACAGTTCCTTGGAGATTCGGGGCCTTTTCTGTTTCCATACAAATTTAAGGACTATTTGTTCCAGTTCTTTGAAAAATGTCCTCGGTATTTTGATCGGGATAGCATTGAAAGTGTAGATTGCTCTGGGTAGCATGGACATTTTAACTATGTTAATTCTTCCAATCCATGAGCATGGAATATCTTTCCATCTTTTTATGTCTTCCTCAATGTCTTTCAAGAGTGATTTATAGTTTCTAGAATATAGGTCCTTTACGTCTCTGGTTAAGTTAATTCCAAGGTAACGTATGGTTTTTGGTGCTATTGTAAATGGGATGGATTCCCTAATTTCTCTTTCTTCGGTCTCGTTATTCGTGTATAGAAATGCAACTGATTTCTGAGCATTGATTTTGTATCCCGCCACGTTACTGAATTGCTCTATAACTTCTAATAGTTTGGGAGTGGCTTCTTTTGGGTTTTCCATATAGAGTATCATGTCATCTGCAAAGAGAGACATTTTGACTTCTTCTTTGCCAATTTGAATACCTTTGATCCCTTTTTGTCGTCTGATTGCTGTTGCAAGGACTTCTAGTACTATGTTGAATAATAGTGGCGAGAGTGGGCATCCTTGTCGAGTTCCTGATCTTAAGGGAAAGGCTTCCAGCTTTTCCCCATTGAGAATAATATTTGCAGTAGGCTTTTCATAGATGGCTTTTATGAGATTGAGAAATGTACCTTCTATTCCTACACTCTGAAGGGTTTTAATCAGGAAAGGATGCTGTATTTTGTCAAATGCTTTTTCGGCATCGATTGAGAGGATCATATGGTTCCTGAGTCTTTTCTTGTTGATATGATGTATCACGCTGATTGATTTGCGAATATTGAACCACGCTTGCATCCCAGGTATGAATCCCACTTGATCGTGATGGATAATCCTTTTAATGTACTGTTGGATTCTATTAGCAAGTATCTTGTTGAGGATTTTGGCGTCCATATTCATTAGGGAAATCGGTCTGTAATTCTCCTTTTTGAGGGGGTCTTTGCCTGGTTTGGGGATCAAGGTAATATTGGCCTCATAGAATGAGTTTGGTAGCTTTCCTTCTGTTTCTATTTTTTGAAATAGCTTTAGGAGAATAGGTATTATTTCTTCTTTGAATGTTTGGTAGAATTCCCCAGGAAAACCGTCCGGGCCTGGAGTTTTGTTATTTGGAAGGTTGTTTATCACTGACTCAATTTCTTCATAATTAATTGGCCTGTTTAAGGAATCAATTTCTTCCGGTTTCAATCTTGGTAGTTTATAGGTTTCCAGGAAGGATTCCATCTCTTCCAGATTGCTTAGTTTATTGGCATATAGCTGTTGATAAAAATTTCTAATAATCCTTCCAATTTCAATGGTGTTCGTCGTGACCTCTCCTTTTTCATTCATAATTTTAATAATCTGGGTCCTTTCTCTTTTCTTTTGGATAAGTCTTGCCAGTGGTCTGTCAATTTTATTGATTCTCTCAAAGAACCAGCTTCTAGTCCTGTTGATCTGCTCTACTGTACTTCTGGTTTCTGCTTGATTGATTTCAGCTCTAATTTTGGTCAACTGCTTCCTCGTGCGTGGATTAGGCCTGTCCCTCTGTTGCTGTTCCAGCTTCTTGAGGTGAGAATATAAAAACTGCATTTTAGATTTTTCTATTCTTTTGAGTGAGGCTTGGATGGCTATGTATTTCCCCCTTAGGACTGCCTTTGCAGTATCCCATAGGTTTTGGACTGTTGTATTTTCATTCTCATTGGTCTCCATAAATTGTTTAATTTGATTTTTGATTTCCTGGTTTATCAAGTCATTCCTGAGCAGGATGGTTCTTAGTCTCCAAGTGTTTGAGTTGCTTCCAAATTTTTCCTGTGGTTGAGTTCCAATTTCAAAGCGTTGTGGTCTCCGAATATGTAGGGAATAATTTCAGTCTTTTGGTATTGGTTGAGACCTGTTTTGTGTCCCAGAACATGGTCTATTCTTGAGAATGTTCCATGGGCATTAGAATAGAATGAGTATTCTTTGGTTCTGGGGTGTAGTGTTCTATATATATCTATGAGGTCCAACTCGTCGAGTATGGCATTCAAAGCCTTTGATTCTTTGCTTAGTTTTTGCCAGGGTGTTCTGTCTATTTCTGATAGTGGAGTGTTGAGGTCCCCTACTATTAATGTATTTTCATTTATATGTCTCTTTATTCTGGATAAGAGTTGGCTTGTGTATCTTGCTGCTCCCCTGTTGGGGGCATATATATTTATAATTGTCATATCCACTTGTTGAATACTTCCCTTAAGAATAATATAGTGCCCTTCTGCATCTCTAACTATAGTCTGTAGTTTAAAATCCAATTTATCTGATATGAGAATTGCTACCCCAGCTTTCTTTTGAGGTCCATTTGCGTGAAAGATGGTACTCCATCCCCTTACTCTCAGTCTGAATGCATCTTTGGGTTCGAAATGAGTCTCTTGTAGACAGCAAATGGATGGGTCATTTCTTTTTATCCAATCTGCAACCCTGTGGCGTTTTATGGGATGGTTCAAACCATTTACATTAAGACTGATTACTGAGAGATATGATTTTAATGTTGCCATGTTGCCAGTAAAGTCTTTGTTTGTATTGGCTGTGACTTTCTGTTCTGTATCACTCTTGGGGCCTTTTTACTTTTATAGAACCCCCCGTAATATCTCCTGTAGGGCTGGTTTCGTAGTTACAAAATTGGTTAGTGACTGGCGATTCTGAAATGTCTTTATTTCTCCATCAATTCTGAATGACAGCCTTGCTGGATAAAGGATCCTTGGCTGCATGTTTTTCTCTGAAAGAGCTTTAAATATGCTCCCCCAACCCTTTCTCTCATTCCAGGTCTGTGTAGACAGGTCTGACGTAATTCTGATGCTTTTGCCTTGGTACGTGAGAAATTTCTTTGCCCTGGCCGCTTTCAATACTGTATCCTTGCATCTAATATTTGCGAATTGCACTATGACGTGACGTGGCGTAGGTTTGTCGTGGTTGAGCTTGGGAGGGGTCCTCTCTGCCTCTTGGACACGAATGTTTGTTTCCCTTGCTAGATTAGGGAAGTTTTCAGCTACAATTTGTTCAAATATCTCTTCTAGACCTCTGTTTTTCTCCACCCCCTCGGGGATGCCGATGATTCTAACATTGGATCGTTTCATTGAGTCAGTAATCTCCCGTAACCTACATTCGTGGGCGTGGATTTTTTTAAGACCATCTTCTATTTTCATTTTTTCCTCTATTAACCCATCCTCCAATTCACTAACCCGTTCCTCTGCTTCTGCGACCCTGGCCGTCAGAGCCTCTAGTTTTGCCTGCATTTGGCTCATAGAATTTTTAATTTCTGTCAGATTCGCTCTCATTTCTGTCCTTAGGGATTCTATATTCTCAGTAACCTTTTCGTTAATAGTTTTTTCAATTCTACTCATCATTTTGACCATCGTTACTCTGAATTCCATTTCTGATAATTTGGTTACATCCATATCCATTATTTCTGTGGCAGAGGCCACAGAATCACTGTCTTTTCTTTGCTGGGGGGGGCTTCTCCTTCTTGTCATTCTGATGAGGAGAGGTTGCGGGGTTTCCAGAGCCCAAATTATTGACTGGGTCCCAGGCCGTGCCCCTTGTTTTATAGGGATCTTAGGGATGTGGGCTTCTTCTTTAAAGATTTTATTTATTTATTTATGTGGCAGCCAACCAGCGAGAGAGGGAACACAAGCAGGGGAGTGGGAGAGGAAGAAGCAGGCTCCCAGCGGAGGAGCCCGATGAGGGACTCCTTTCCGGAACGCCGGGATCACGCCCTAAGCCGAAGACAGGCGTTCAATGACTGCGCCACCCAGGCGCCCCGGTTGTGGGCTTCTTGATTTTTCAGCCTGCCTTCTGGGGGAGGGGCCTGCCGTGCCCATACTCAGGCAACACTGTTTGGGTAGAGTCTCCGTGTCCCCTGCGAGGGGGAATGGGGGTGGGCACACTGTGAGCAGGTATTTCCAGGCTTTTGTTCTCTGGCAGTTTTCCCTGGCGGTTTGCTGTGCCTCTTCTGAGAGTCAGAGCAGCAGTGGCCGAATCCCAGCCTCTGTCTCAGAACAGAGGGATCGCGGACCATTCTCCACTGATCAGTTCTGGCCACTTTAACTCTGTTTCTGTTCTAACCCTGCAGCGTCCCGGGATGTGCGCCCCACACCCGGCATCCCAGCCCTCACTTCCAGGGCCGGTGGGTCTCTGTCCTTTGTGTTTCTAATACTGCCAGCTGCCAGCCACCAGCCACCCCCACGTGCTTCCGGAGCTCCCGGTCTCAGTCTGGTTCCAGTGAGCACACCAGAGCTCCACTTCAGTCTGGTAGTGCGCGTTCCCGGCTCACGGTCTCAGTCTGCTCTCTTTTGGGTGCCGGACTGCGAGTCCGCGCACTCCCCCGTGCAGGTGGCTACTGCTTCCTGGTGCCGGAACGCAGCGGCTCCCTCCCCCTTCCGTTTATCTTCCGATATGTGTGCGCGATTTCAAGGCTTCCCCTTCGTACCTCAATACTCAGCGCTGGAGGTGTTCATTTGTAGAGATCCAGATGTATCTTCCTGCGTCTCAGGCTGATTCTGTGGATGTTGAGGGTGGTCTGGTACCTATCCAACTCCACTCAGGGGACTGGCTGAAAAAGGAGTCCCCTACTCCTCAGCCGTCTTAATTCCCTCCAGGAAGAGAGAATCTTAAGCAGGGTCCACACCCAGTACAGAGCGAGATGGGGCTCAGTTTCAGGACCTTGAGTTCATGACCTCAATCTTACAGGCAGGTAGAAACCCAGTGCTCTGCACAAAACTGTAGAACTAAGTGCTCCTTGATCACAGAGGCCAGAAGAATCCCAGAGATTTATTAAATGAGAATGGATTGATGGTTTCCACAGGTCATTCCACTGCCAGTAAGAAGATAGTCATGAACCTTGGGTCCCTTTTTTCACTAGTCAACAGTCACCCTCACCTGCGAAGCTGCGACACAGAGAGTGGCCCGGGGCTCTCATTACGGAGGCCGGGGCCTGGGGCCCGGCCAGCTGCGCCTCCTGGCTGAGGACTCTGAGCTCCGGAGCTGCAGTGACAGCAGGGGTCGCAGACAGATACCTCACGCCTCAGGAGACTCGTGGCTCGTTGGCCCTGGGTGTTTCACTCCCTGGACTGCGCGAGTTGTCGCACTCACGTTGACTCGTGCTCTTCAAGAGTGTACTCACAGCTCAAGCGATCACTCCTGCCTTAAGCCCAACAGCCTATCGCCTGCCGGCGCCACCATCGTTAGTGTTTGTTTTCCGGTAAGTGATAATTCTTGACCTATCAGTCATTAGACTGCTGCATCTGAGATCACAATGCAAATTATTTTTTAAGGTTAGTTGTTAAAGGATAATGTTACCTCTTAATAAAGTACATCAAAATCACATATTTTTGTTAGAAATATTATTAGGTAACTGAAACTTAAGAGGCTAAGATATTTTTAAGGAAAAAAAATATGTCCTGAAATATACTTCTTACTTTACAAGGAACTCTGCCTGACTGTCAGCCTTCAGAGATTATGAAGTAATAATGACCTGTTTAAGCAGAAATTGTTACAAACAAGATTTATAGCTCATAGTTTGAGAATTCTTTAGTCTCAATGGAGCATTGAAAGAGAAAAATATGTTTATTTGATGGAACATTTAAAAGATAGAATTCAATGACATTTTTATTTCATTTATATTGAATATTTGGAGATTGACATGGCTCTATCAGTGTCTCTCAGTCCATAAGAAAATAAATTCCTGAAGACAAAGTGTTTCCATATTTTATTTATTTATTTATTTGAGAGAGAAAGTGAGTGAGAGAGAGAAAAAGCAAGCATAAGCGGGGGGGAGGGATGGAGGAAGACGGAGAAGCAGACTCCCACTAAGCAGGGAGCCCCATGTGGAGCTCAATTCAAGGAACCTGGGATCGTGAGGTGAGCCGAAATCAGGAGTACAATGCTTAACAACTGAGCCACCCAGGCACCCCTGAGTGTATCCATATTTTTAAAAGATTCTGTGAAGACCTCCAACTCCAGTAATGACAGATGAGGTAATTTAGACAAACTCACCCTCAGGACAACTTGGAAACCTTGGTGTAAGGGTTAACTTTATGTGTCAACGTGGCTGGGCCCTGGAATGCCCACGTATTTTGCTAAACATTACTCTTGGGTGTGTCGATGAGAGTGTTTCTGGATGAGATTAACGTTTAAATCAGTAGACCAAGTAAAGCCGGTGGATGGGCCTCTTCTAATTCATTGGCGGCTGGAATAGAATAAAAGGGTGGTGAAGAATTCTTTCTCTCCACTGGTTTTAGAGCTGGGATGTCAGGCCTCTTCTGCCTTGGGACTCAGACTTGGACTGAAACTTGAGCCATCAGCTCTCCTGGGTCTCCAGCTTGCGGACTGCAGATTTGGGATTGCTCACTTCCCTAATCACATGAACCAATATCTGTAGTATAGATCTTGTGTGCACACAACCTTATCGGTTCAGGTTAATATACTGAACAAATAAAAATAAGATGTGCACAGAAGGATCAAAGTCATCAGGCAGTTAACGAATTAGAGATGAGCTACTGAGTCAAGATGCAAGACAAAGCAAAGCTTCAGAATGGTGAGCCCAGCATCTGAAAAAGCAATTTTTCCATGAAAGCACCTGAGGAACTGTGTAGTGTCTGTCAGCATAAAGTCCTAGGGATACAAAAGCTACATTTCGGGGTCTGCCAGCAGGAGGAGATGAGTGTTTGTATATTTTGAGGTAAAATGCCAAAGTTTTGGATAGTATGATAAGGAAGAGCTAAAAATGAAGTAACCGTTTGCCCAGACTCTATTCAAGCTTCAAATCATCTGACTAACCCAGAAAAGCTCCATCAATGCCTAAAACTGAAATGAAGTTTTACTTAATGTTTTCATAACCATAAACCTAGAAGAAAGGCAGAATTTCTCTTCGAAAGAAAATAATACCACCAGCCTAGGCCTTAAGTTACTTTTACAAACAATTTCTATAAGCAACTTATATGAATGGGCACACAATAAAAAATAACCAGCACACAAAGAGACACAAATGCCAATCAACAGAAATGGATCTGCCGTAGAAATAGACCAACAAAGCCTCTAATATTGGAGTTGGAAAGAATTTTAAATAATTAGGCAAACTATGTTAGCTGTACATTTTTATGCTAAAGTTATTATTGCTACTATAAATTCAAATATAGAAAATAAAATAATTCATTGGAAAAGAGCATAAGAACAGGCAAATCTATATTAAAAAGTCTACAAAAATTAGAAATAATTAAAGCTATGATTTCGGAATGTAGGGTTGAGTGCAGATCTCAAAAGTTAGATGAAAATTAATAACTAAATAGATCAAAAAACTATTCAGACTGAAGGACTGATAGGAAAAAAAAGGATGATTGATTGTAAAAAGACCAACAAAAGGAAAAAGGTGAGAAAAACTGACTTTCATTTAATTGGACTGAGTCCCACTGGGAGACCAGAGAGAATGGGGGGAGAAGAAGCATTTATTTTGTTTTGCTTCGTTTTTTTGTTTAACTTTTGTATTTAAATCCAATTTAATTAACATATACTGTATTGTTAGTTTCACAGGTAGAATTAAGTGATTCATCAGTTGCATGTAACCCCCAGTGCTCATTACATCACATGCCCTCGTTAATGCCCATGACCCGGTTACCCCAACCACCATCCACCTCCCCTCCAGCAAGCCTCCGTTTTTTTCCTACAGAGTCTCTTATGGTTTGTCTTTCTCTGATTTCATCTTATTTTATTTTTCTTCCCTTCCCCTATGTTCATCTGTTTTATTTCTTAAATTCCACATATGAGTGAAATCATAGGCTATATGTCTTTCTCTGACTTATTTCACTTATCATAGTACCCTCTAGCTCCATCCATGTTGTTGCAAATGGCAAGATTTCATTCTTTCTGATGGCTGGGTAGTACTCCATTGTGTGTGTATATATATGCATATGTGTACATATGTGTATATATGCATATGTATGTACACATATGTATATACATACAAACCACATCTTCTTCTATACATACATACCACATCTTCATTCATCCATTGATGGACTTCTGGGCTCTCCATATTTTGGTTATTGTAGACATGAGAAGCAACATTTGGAACTGGTCACAAGATACCATTCTAGAGATTCAAGTAGTCCTAAGTACTCCAGCATGATTAAAATACATAAAAAGCACGTCTAGAGACACTTATAGTATAACTGTAAGACATAAATTACTAAGAAAAAAATTTTTAAAGAAGCCAAAGGTAAAACATAGAAGAGCTTAAAAAGAAACAACTATTACCAAAAATGACTTCTCCACAGAAGTAGTTGAGGCCAAAATACAATGAATGGTATCTTTGAAGTGTGGAGAAGATAATTGCCAACCTAGAAATAAATACCCAGGAAAAAATAGTTTCTAAAATGAAAGTAAAATAAATACATTTTCAGGGGGAAAAAACACTAGGGAAATTGTAACCAGCACATTCATACTCAAAGACATAATTTTTTAAAGCAGAAAAATGCAATTCCAGATTAAAGGCAAGAAATTCAGGAATAAAATAAAGGATAATCAAAATAGGAAAATACGTGATTGTAATTGAAAATACGTAAATGCATATACATATACATATATATACACACACACATATATATGTAGTGACTGATTAAATACTTAAAAATGAAGGTAAACTGTCTTGTAAGGAAATATACGTATGCATACATAAATATGTATATTTATATGTACGTGTATGTAGGTTTATATGTGTATATCTATGTCTCTGTATATACAGTATGTAGATATATATTGGATGATGGATATAAATACACATATAGATGTATGTACAGGTGACCCTGAACAAGGTAGGTTTGAACTGTGTGTGTGTCCACTTATATGTGATATTTTTATAAATAAGTATAGTACAACAAATGTATTTTCTCTTTCTTATGATTTTAACATTTTTTTCTGTAGCTTACTTTATTGTTAGAACATAGTATATAATACACATAACATAAAAAATATGTATTAATCAACCATTTATGTTATTGATAAGGCTTCTGGTCAACAGTAAGCTATTAGTAGTTAAGTTTTGGAGGAGTCAAAAGTTATAGATTTTTGACTGCATGGGGGTCAGCACTTCCCACTCTAATGTTGTTCTAGGGTCAACTGTAAATTTAACTATATCTATATTATTTTTTTTTCACACAAAACTACTTATTCATAAATATTTTCCAAAATGAAAACAGATTTGCTAAAACATGTCACTCTCTTAGGAAGGAAAAATGGGGCAGACCTTGACCTGACCCCCCTGCAAGATGGGACTAAGAGGAAAAGACAATCTTTAGTCCCACTACCTGCTTCCTGAGGGAGAGAGTCTCCCCTTGTTACCCCCTGGCCTGGGGCTTCCTCCAATCATCCAGAAGAGGGCCTTCACCTGGGCCGGGGATCACACTGGGAAGAGAGGGCTCAGGTGGAGAGAGGGGATGGCATCACTGAAGGTACATTCCCTTAGGTATTGCATCCCAAAACAAAGGTGAAGCTTTCTTTCTTTCTCACAAACTGTAAAAGGAGACATCAAAATACAAAAATTGGCCAAAAGATCATCACTCACCATCAGGGAAATACAGATCAAAACCACAATGAGATATCACCTCCCACCTGTCAGAAAGGCTAAAATTAACAACTCAGGAAACAGCAGGTGTTGGTGAGGATGTGGAGCAAGCTCTTACACTTGGGAATGCAAGCTGGTACAGCCACTCCGGAAGACAGTATGGAGGCTCCTCAAAAAGTTAAAAATAGAACTACATATGACCCAGCAATCACACTACTAGCTATTTATCCAAAGGCTACAAACGTAGTGATTCGAAAGAGCACATGCACCCCAATGTTTATAGCAGCACTATCAACTATAGTCAAAATACTGAAAGAGCCCAGATGTCCATCGACAGATGAATGTATAAAAAGATGTAGTATATATGCAATGGAATATTACTCAGCAACCAGAAAGAATGAAATCTTGCCTTTTGCAATGACAGGGATGGAGCTAGAGGGTATTATGCTAAGTGAAATAAGTCAATCAGAGAAAGACAAATAGCACATGATTTCACTCCTATGTGGAATTTAAGAAACAAAACAGATGAACATAGGGGAAGGGAAGAAAAATGAAATAGGATGAAATCAGAGAGGAAGATATACCATAAAAGACTCTTAACTATAGGAAACAAACTGAGGGTTGCTGGAGGGGAGGTGGGCGGAGAATGGGGTAAGCTGGTGATGGGCATAAGGAGGGCACTTGTTGTAATGAGCACTGGGTGGTATATGTAAGTGATGAATCACCAAACTCTACTTATGAAACTAACAACACAGTAGATATTAATTAAATTGATTTTAAATTTTAAAAAAAGAAAAAAAAAAATAAAGCCAAAAGAAGTCAATAAAAAAAGAAGAAAAAAAAGAGAGAGAGAAAGAAATAGAAACCCAGAAGAGGTAAGAAGAGAGGGAGTGTAACATGGTAGATTTAAAAAAGTATCTAAGTATTTACATTGAATGTAAAGTGGACTCAAAGTCCTAATGAAAAGGAAGGTGTTAGACTAAATAAAAAAACAAAACAAAATAAACTGGTCTATGCTATTTTAATGAAATATGCCTAAATCACAAGGTAGCGGGAAGCTTGAAAGTCAAAGAATAATAAAAGATATACATCATTTAAACTCTAACCACAGGTAAGTACATATATTCATTCATAAATTAATAAATAATAAATAAATAAATAAAGCTGAAAGCATGCCAGAGATTAAGAATGAAATTATTTTATTTATCAGGATGGATTCAGCAGACACATTTTGCAATTCTTAAGTAGTATGCACCTAAATACATGGCCTCAAACTATATAAAACATAAAATTGACCAAAGACAAGCAGGTAAAGACAAAACCACAATCGTACCAGCGATTTATTTTCCCTCTTTTAGCACCTGATTAAGTAAACAATCAAAAATAGTGCTGAAATATATAAAATTTAAGCAATACAATCAACTCCCCTAATAAAAATGTATAGATGTTTATGAACCCACAAATGAACGTATAAATATAAAATATGCATTCTATTCAAGCACATGTAAAATATTTGAATATTTTATTAGAGTATAAACTAGTTTCAAAATAGTCAAAAGATTGAAACCATTGCAGTTACTTCTTTGATCACAATTTAATTAAATTAAAAATAAATAATGTAAAGAAATACAGGTGTTTTAAAATTAAAATGTATAACTCTAGGTAACCCTCAAGTCAAAGAAAATTAAACTGAATACTAAGAGAAATGTCACCATCAAAAAGAGTGGTACAGCTAAACAGCATTTAGAGGGAAATTTAGAACCTTATGTACATGTATTAGAATAAAAAACAAGCTGCAAAAATCTCAGAAAGTTAGGAGAAAAAAAAAAAAGAAAGTAGAATGAGGTGCAAATAAACAATGTCTGAAATGAACAAGAGTACATCGCTTCAGATCATGCAGCCATTATAAATTAATAAGATGACAATATAGACAAACTTACGCCATTATTCCAATGAATTAAAATGTTTATGAAATATACAAATTTCTTAAAAAATATAATTTATCAAGACAAAGACTGACTTGTGAAAACTTAGCAAACTTGAATTTGCTTATAATTGCTCACTTGAATTAGTCATCAAAAACCTTTACACACACCCCACACACAATTTCTGGTTTCCAGTGGCTTCCCTGGGAAGTTCTACCAAACACTCAAGGACAAAGTATTTTCAAATTGCACAATCACCTCTAATAATAGGAAAGAAAATAAATCCTCCTCAGTTCATATTATCTTTACTTTGTTTCACAAAGATTTTAAAAGGAAAGTATATATTTTAAAAAAAAAGTCCACCCTTATAAACTTAAGTGCAAAAATTCTTTTTTTTTTTTAATAATGATTTTTTATTATATTATGTTAGTCACCATACAGTACATCCCCGGTTTTCGATGTAAGGCTCGATGATTCATTAGTTGTGTATAACACCCAGTGCACCATGCAATATGTGCCCTCCTTACTACCCATCACCAGTCTATCCCATTCCCCCACCCCCCTCCCCTCTGTAGCCCTCAGTTTGTTTCTCATAGTCCATAGTCTCTCATGTTTCATTCCCCCTTCTGATTACCCCCCCTTTCTTTATCCCTTTCTTCCCCTACTGATCATTCTAGTTCTTATGTTCCATAGATGAGAGAAATCATATGATAGTTGTCTTTCTCTGCTTGACTTATTTCACTAAGCATTATCTCCTCCAGTGCCGTCCATGTTGTAGCAAATGTTGAGAACTCGTTCTTTCTGATTGCTGAGTAATATTCCATTGTATATATGGACCATGGCTTCTTAATCCAGTCATCTGTTGAAGGGCATCTCAGCTCCTTCCACGATTTAGCTATTGTGGACATTGCTGCTATGAACATTGGGGTGCATATGGCCCTTCTCTTCACTACGTCTGTATCTTTGGGGTAAACACCCAGTAGTGCAATGGCTGGATCATAGGGTAGCTCAATTTTTAACTTTTTAAGGGACCTCCACACTGTTTTCCAGAGTGGCTGTACCAACGTGCATTCCCACCAACAATGTAGGAGGGATCCCCTTTCTCCACATCCTCTCCAACAATTGTTGTTTCTTGCCTTGTCTATTTTTGCCATTCTAACTGGCGTAAGGTGGTATCTCAGTGTGGTTTTGATTTGAATTTCCTTGATGGCTAATGATTTTGAACATTTTTTCATGTGTCTGTTAGCCATTTGTATGTCTTCATTGGAAAAGTGTCTGTTCATATCTTCTGCCCATTTTTTGATTTGTTTATTTGTTTCTCGTGTATTGAGTTTGAGAAGTTCTTTGTAGATCTTGGATACCAGTCCTTTATCTGTAGTGTCATTTGCAAATATCTTCTCCCATTCCGTGGGCTGCCTCTTAGTTTTTCTGACTGTTTCCTTGGCTGTGCAGAAAGTTTTAATCTTGATGAAGTCCCATAAATTCATTTTATCTTTTGTTTCTCTTGCCTTTGGGGATGTGTCATGAAAAAGGTTGCTTTGGCCGATGTAGTAGAGGTTGCTGCCTATGTTCTCCTCTAGAATTTTGATGGATTCCTGTCTCACATCGAGGTCTTTCATCCATTTGGAGTTTATTTTTGTGTATGGTGTGAGAGAGTGGTCAAGTTTCATTCTTTTGCATGTAGCTGTCCAATTTTCCCAGCACCATTTATTGAAGAGACTGTCTTTTTCCCACCGGATGTTTTTTCCTGCTTTATCAAATATTAGTTGCCCAAAGAGCCGAGGGTCCATTTCTGGGCTCTCTATTCTGTTCCATTGGTCTATGTGTCTGTTTTTGTGCCAGTACCATGCTGTCTTTGTGATCACAGCTTTGTAGTACAGCTCGAAATCCGGCATTGTGATGCCCCCAGCTTTGTTTTTCCTTTTCAACAGTTCCTTGGAGATTCGGGGCCTTTTCTGTTTCCATACAAATTTAAGGACTATTTGTTCCAGTTCTTTGAAAAATGTCCTCGGTATTTTGATCGGGATAGCATTGAAAGTGTAGATTGCTCTGGGTAGCATGGACATTTTAACTATGTTAATTCTTCCAATCCATGAGCATGGAATATCTTTCCATCTTTTTATGTCTTCCTCAATGTCTTTCAAGAGTGATTTATAGTTTCTAGAATATAGGTCCTTTACGTCTCTGGTTAAGTTAATTCCAAGGTAACGTATGGTTTTTGGTGCTATTGTAAATGGGATGGATTCCCTAATTTCTCTTTCTTCGGTCTCGTTATTCGTGTATAGAAATGCAACTGATTTCTGAGCATTGATTTTGTATCCCGCCACGTTACTGAATTGCTCTATAACTTCTAATAGTTTGGGAGTGGCTTCTTTTGGGTTTTCCATATAGAGTATCATGTCATCTGCAAAGAGAGACATTTTGACTTCTTCTTTGCCAATTTGAATACCTTTGATCCCTTTTTGTCGTCTGATTGCTGTTGCAAGGACTTCTAGTACTATGTTGAATAATAGTGGCGAGAGTGGGCATCCTTGTCGAGTTCCTGATCTTAAGGGAAAGGCTTCCAGCTTTTCCCCATTGAGAATAATATTTGCAGTAGGCTTTTCATAGATGGCTTTTATGAGATTGAGAAATGTACCTTCTATTCCTACACTCTGAAGGGTTTTAATCAGGAAAGGATGCTGTATTTTGTCAAATGCTTTTTCGGCATCGATTGAGAGGATCATATGGTTCCTGAGTCTTTTCTTGTTGATATGATGTATCACGCTGATTGATTTGCGAATATTGAACCACGCTTGCATCCCAGGTATGAATCCCACTTGATCGTGATGGATAATCCTTTTAATGTACTGTTGGATTCTATTAGCAAGTATCTTGTTGAGGATTTTGGCGTCCATATTCATTAGGGAAATCGGTCTGTAATTCTCCTTTTTGAGGGGGTCTTTGCCTGGTTTGGGGATCAAGGTAATATTGGCCTCATAGAATGAGTTTGGTAGCTTTCCTTCTGTTTCTATTTTTTGAAATAGCTTTAGGAGAATAGGTATTATTTCTTCTTTGAATGTTTGGTAGAATTCCCCAGGAAAACCGTCCGGGCCTGGAGTTTTGTTATTTGGAAGGTTGTTTATCACTGACTCAATTTCTTCATAATTAATTGGCCTGTTTAAGGAATCAATTTCTTCCGGTTTCAATCTTGGTAGTTTATAGGTTTCCAGGAAGGATTCCATCTCTTCCAGATTGCTTAGTTTATTGGCATATAGCTGTTGATAAAAATTTCTAATAATCCTTCCAATTTCAATGGTGTTCGTCGTGACCTCTCCTTTTTCATTCATAATTTTAATAATCTGGGTCCTTTCTCTTTTCTTTTGGATAAGTCTTGCCAGTGGTCTGTCAATTTTATTGATTCTCTCAAAGAACCAGCTTCTAGTCCTGTTGATCTGCTCTACTGTACTTCTGGTTTCTGCTTGATTGATTTCAGCTCTAATTTTGGTCAACTGCTTCCTCGTGCGTGGATTAGGCCTGTCCCTCTGTTGCTGTTCCAGCTTCTTGAGGTGAGAATATAAAAACTGCATTTTAGATTTTTCTATTCTTTTGAGTGAGGCTTGGATGGCTATGTATTTCCCCCTTAGGACTGCCTTTGCAGTATCCCATAGGTTTTGGACTGTTGTATTTTCATTCTCATTGGTCTCCATAAATTGTTTAATTTGATTTTTGATTTCCTGGTTTATCGAGTCATTCCTGAGCAGGATGGTTCTTAGTCTCCAAGTGTTTGAGTTTCTTCCAAATTTTTCCTTGTGGTTGAGTTCCAATTTCAGAGCGTTGTGGTCTGAGAATATGCAGGGGATAATTTCAATCTTTTGGTATCGGTTGAGACCTGTTTTGTGTCCCAGAACATGGTCTATTCTTGAGAATGTTCCATGGGCATTAGAATAGAATGAGTATTCTTTGGTTCTGGGGTGTAGTGTTCTATATATATCTATGAGGTCCAACTCGTCGAGTATGGCATTCAAAGCCTTTGATTCTTTGCTTAGTTTTTGCCAGGGTGTTCTGTCTATTTCTGAGAGTGGAGTGTTGAGGTCCCCTACTATTAATGTATTTTTATTTATATGTCTCTTTATTCTGGTTAAGAGTTGGCTTGTGTATCTTGCTGCTCCCCTGTTGGGGGCATATATATTTATAATTGTCATATCCACTTGTTGAATACTTCCCTTAAGAATAATATAGTGCCCTTCTGCATCTCTAACTATAGTCTGTAGTTTAAAATCCAATTTATCTGATATGAGAATTGCTACCCCAGCTTTCTTTTGAGGTCCATTTGCGTGAAAGATGGTACTCCATCCCCTTACTCTCAGTCTGAATGCATCTTTGGGTTCGAAATGAGTCTCTTGTAGACAGCAAATGGATGGGTCATTTCTTTTTATCCAATCTGCAACCCTGTGGCGTTTTATGGGATGGTTCAAACCATTTACATTAAGACTGATTACTGAGAGATATGATTTTAATGTTGCCATGTTGCCAGTAAAGTCTTTGTTTGTATTGGCTGTGACTTTCTGTTCTGTATCACTCTTGGGGCCTTTTTACTTTTATAGAACCCCCCGTAATATCTCCTGTAGGGCTGGTTTCGTGGTTACAAAATTGGTTAGTGACTGGCGATTCTGAAATGTCTTTATTTCTCCATCAATTCTGAATGACAGCCTTGCTGGATAAAGGATCCTTGGCTGCATGTTTTTCTCTGAAAGAGCTTTAAATATGCTCCCCCAACCCTTTCTCTCATTCCAGGTCTGTGTAGACAGGTCTGACGTAATTCTGATGCTTTTGCCTTGGTACGTGAGAAATTTCTTTGCCCTGGCCGCTTTCAATACTGTATCCTTGCATCTAATATTTGCGAATTGCACTATGACGTGACGTGGCGTAGGTTTGTCGTGGTTGAGCTTGGGAGGGGTCCTCTCTGCCTCTTGGACACGAATGTTTGTTTCCCTTGCTAGATTAGGGAAGTTTTCAGCTACAATTTGTTCAAATATCTCTTCTAGACCTCTGTTTTTCTCCACCCCCTCGGGGATGCCGATGATTCTAACATTGGATCGTTTCATTGAGTCAGTAATCTCCCGTAACCTACATTCGTGGGCGTGGATTTTTTTAAGACCATCTTCTATTTTCATTTTTTCCTCTATTAACCCATCCTCCAATTCACTAACCCGTTCCTCTGCTTCTGCGACCCTGGCCGTCAGAGCCTCTAGTTTTGCCTGCATTTGGCTCATAGAATTTTTAATTTCTGTCAGATTCGCTCTCATTTCTGTCCTTAGGGATTCTATATTCTCAGTAACCTTTTCGTTAATAGTTTTTTCAATTCTACTCATCATTTTGACCATCGTTACTCTGAATTCCATTTCTGATAATTTGGTTACATCCATATCCATTATTTCTGTGGCAGAGGCCACAGAATCACTGTCTTTTCTTTGCTGGGGGGGGCTTCTCCTTCTTGTCATTCTGATGAAGAGAGGTTGCGGGGTTTCCAGAGCCCAAATTATTGACTGGGTCCCAGGCCGTGCCCCTTGTTTTATAGGGATCTTAGGGATGTGGGCTTCTTCTTTAAAGATTTTATTTATTTATTTATGTGGCAGCCAACCAGCGAGAGAGGGAACAGAAGCAGGGGAGTGGGAGAGGAAGAAGCAGGCTCCCAGCGGAGGAGCCCGATGAGGGACTCCTTTCCGGAACGCCGGGATCACGCCCTAAGCCGAAGGCAGGCGCTCAATGACTGCGCCACCCAGGCGCCCGGGTTGTGGGCTTCTTGATTTTTCAGCCTGCCTTCTGTGTTCTGGGGGAGGGGCCTGCCGCGCCAATACTCAGGCAACCCTGTTTGGGTAGAGTCTCCGTGTCCCCTGCGAGGGAGGATGGGGATGGGCACTCTCTGAGCGGGTATTTCCAGGCTTTTGTTCTCTGGCGGCTTTCCCTGGCGGTTTGCTGTGCCTCTTCTGAGAGTCAGAGCAGCAGCGGCCAAATTTCAGCCTCTGTCACGGAACAGAAGGATTGCGGCCCGTTCTCTACTAATGTTCTGGCCACTTTAACTCTGTTTCTGTTGGTGCTGCTCAACCCTGCAGCGTCCCGGGATGTGCGCCCCACACCCGGCGTCCCTGCCACCGCTTCCAGGGCGGCGGCGTCTCTGTCCGCTTTGTGTTTCTAATGCCGCCAGCCACCAGCAGCACGCGAAATCCAGAAGGTCTCCTGATTACCAGTCGCTGTGCCGGTGAAGGCACCACCTGCCGATTCCGGTGTTCTGCGAGATGCCTTGTGGCGCGTGCTCCCGGCTCACTGGTCTCAGTCCGCTCTCTCGCGGGTGCCCTCTGTGTGTCCGCCCGCTCCCCCGTGCAGGTGGCCCGCCAGCCGCCAGCCGCCCCGCGCGCGCTCCAGGAGCTCCCGGTCTCAGTCTGGATCCCGTGAGCACAGCGGGATTCCGGTGTTCCGGGAGATGCCTGGTGGCGCACGTTCACGGCTCACCGGTCTCAGTCCACTCTCTCGCGGGTGCCCTCTGTGAGTCCGCCCGCTCCCCCGTGCAGGTGGCTGCTGCTTCCCGGAGCCCAAACGCGGCGGCTCCCTCCCCCTTCCGTTTATCTTCCGTTATCTGTGCACGGTTTACAGCTCCCCTCTTCGTACCTCAATACTCAGCGCTGGAGATGTTCATTTGTAGAGTTCCAGATGCATCATCCTGCGTCTCAGGCTGATTCCGTGGTTATTTAGGCTGGTCTGGTACCTATCCAGCTCGACTCAGGGGACCGGCTGAAAAAGGGGTCCCCTACTCCTCCGCCATCTTCCAAGAGTCTCCTTAAGTGCAAAAATTCTAAACAAACATTAGCAAAAAAAAAAAAAATTAGATTGAGCAAGTTCAGCCTATACCTGGCACGAAAGGTTGTATTAAAAGTAGTAGATGCAAAAAAAAAGGGGGGGGGGCAAAGAAAGAAAGAAAGGGATTCAACATAAATAAGGAGGCCTGACTACAGGCCCAGGGGCGGGTTAGGTACTCTGACAGGTGGAGGTGTGCTGACATGCACATGCTGTCCTGTGTGCATACAGATGTTGTCCGTTCTGATTTATTGGTGCCTCTGCTGTGTCAGCTGTTTACTATTTGGATTATTACCTCTAGGGGAGAAAAAATCCAATAAAGAGGATATCCACCTAAAAAAAAAAGTAGCAAATCAAATAGTGTAATTCGTCACATAAATAAAAAGAACAATCTTGTGATCATTTAATAGATGCATAAAATGTATTTGGTAAGAAACAAACAGCCATTCATAGGAAAGCATCTTAGCCATTGGGAATAGAAAGGAACATTCTTAATGTGATTAAACATACGTAGACAGACCTAAAACAGTTATCTTCCTAAATGGTGAAATGTTGAAAACTTTCCATTTGAGACACAGAACAAGGTAAGGATGTTTGGGAACAGTACTTGAGCTCCATGTTGTGTTCGAGGATTTTGCCAGTACAATAAAACAAGGAGTGAATGGACAGATGAATGAATATTGAGAGGGAAGAAATCAGGCAATCGTCTCTCTAATTTCTTCCAAGGGGGGGGGTGTGAAATTCCTAAGGAGGCACATTTGGTGCACTGACAAAATCATCTACAGATGAGTTAATAGGATTAGTGAGTTTTGCAAAACTACTGGATACAGGGCCAATTTATAAATCATACTGATACGCTAGCAGCAAAATGCAAAAATGAGAATTCAAGAAACAGACCATTTCAATAGCTTCAACATATCAAAAACATACTATTTTTTAAGTTGGGTACACAACATGAAGGAAACTACCAAATAACATTTAATTCTTTCAAATGAAAGAAGACCCAAGAAAAAGGAAAAATGGACCACATTCATGCAGTGGAAGTTTGAGTATTATAATGAAGAAAATGTTCCCCAAAGTGGCCTATAGATTCAATGTCTCTTCACTCATTAGGGGTTTTATTTATTTTTTATTTTTTATTTTTTTAAAAGATTTTATTTATTTATTGGACAGAGAGAGACACAGCAGAAGAGGGAACACCAGCCTGGGGGAGTGGAGAGGAAGAAGCAGGCTTCCCGCTGGGCAGAGAGCCTTATGTGGGGCTTGATCCCTGGACCCTGAGATCATGACCTGAGCCGAAGGCAGATGCTTAACGACTGAGCCACCCAGGTGCCCCTCATTAGAGGTTTTATGGTAGACTCTTATGAGCTGATTACAAACTTTGGTGAAAATACTGTGGGCCAAGAAGAGCTAAGTTACTTTTGATGGGAACTTAGATGGGAAGACTCCGTGTTTCCAATATCAAATTGTATTATACACTTGAAGTCTTTAAAGTGGTCAACTGACAAACCAAGGACAA
Source organism: Ursus maritimus (assembly GCF_017311325.1). Lineage (NCBI taxonomy): Eukaryota > Metazoa > Chordata > Mammalia > Carnivora > Ursidae > Ursus > Ursus maritimus. Next base: position 101,650,203 of record NW_024425563.1, read on the forward strand.
ACAAATGAACTAACAGGACAGAATTGAGGATCTCCAAACAGATCCACACATATATGAATATAAATTTGTGAACTATTAGCAGTACAGAAGACTGGGAAAGGTTTTTTTTTTTTTCTTTTTCAGTTTTTTTTAAAGATTTTATTTATTTGAGAGAGAGAGGGAAAGAGAAAGAGAGCATGAGTTAGGAGGAGGAACAGAAGCAGAGGGAGAAGCAGACTCCCCACTGAGCAGGAAGCCCAATGTGGGGCTCAGTCCCAGGACCCTGAGATCATGATCTGAGCTGAAGGCAGACACTTACCTGACTGAGCCACCCTGGCGCCCCTCTTTTTCGGGTTTATAGAAATGTAATTGACATATAACATTGTATATATAGATACAAATATAGTTACCACAATAAGTTTAGGTGACATCCATCCATCACCTCACATGGTTACAAGTTTTTTTCTTTTGTAATGAGGTCTTTAAAGATCTAATCTCTTAGCAACTTTCAAATATACAAAACAGTGTTGTTAACTATAGTCACCATGGTGTGCGTTAAAGTCCCAGAACTTAATCATCTTAGGAATGGAATTGCATGCTTCCCTCCCTCCCCCATCCAGAGAGAGGGAGAGAGCGGGAGAACAGGAGCAGGGGTGGGGAGGGGCAGAGGGAGAGGGAGAGAGAGAATCCCAAGCAGGCTCCACACCCACTGTGGAGCCCTCAGGGGCTTGATCTCACAACCCTGAGATCATGACCTGAGCCAAAATCAGGAGTCCAACACTTAACTGACTGAGCCACCCAGGCACCCCATGGAAGTTTGAGCTTTTAGACCACCTTTACCCATTCCATCCTCCCGTGATTTGCCCGAGTCTGGCAACCCTCAATCTGTATTTGTATTTCTTTTTGTATTTGTTTTTTTAGACTTCACATATAAGTGAGATCATACACTATTTGCTCTCTCTTTGACTCACAGTGCCTTCAAGTTCAGGATGTCCCTACTTTTCATGGCTGAATAATATTCCATGGTGTATGTGTGTGTGTGTGTGTGTGTGTGTGTGTGTGTGTGTGTGTATACACATACCACATTTTCCATGGCGTGTGTCTGTGTGTGTGTGTATATATATACACACCACATTTTCCATGGTATACACACACACCCCCCCCACATTTTCTTCACCAATTCATCCCTCAATGGACACTTACATTGTTTCCATGTCTTGGCTATTGTAAATAATGCTGCAATGAACTAGAGTATGCATTATTTCAAAGAAGATATTCAAATGGCCAGCAGGTACATGGGAAGGTGCTCAAAATCACTCATCATCAGGGAAATGCAAATCAAAACCACAATATGATGTCACCTCATACCTGTTAGAATAGCTATTATCAAAAAGACAAGAGATAAGTGTTGCGAAGGATGTGGAGAAAAGGAACCTTTGTGCACTCTTACTGGAAATATAAATTGATACAGTCACTATGGAAAGCATGGACTTTGCTCAAAAAATTAAAAGTAGGGGCACCTGGGTGGCTTAGTCATTAAGCGTCTGCCTTCGGCTCAGGGCATGATCTCAGGGTCCTGGGATCGAGCCCCGCATCAGGATCCTCTGCTGGGAGCCTGCTTCTTCCTCTCCCACTCCCCCTGCTTGTGTTCCCTCTCTCACTGGCTGTCTCTCTCTGTCAAATAAATAAATAAAATCTTTAAAAAAAATTAAAAGTAGATCTACCATATGATCCAACATTTTGGATCCACTTTTCAGTATATTTCCAAAAGAAACAAAATCACTAGTTTGAAGAGAACCTGAATGTTTGTTGCAGTATTATCTACAATAGCCAAAACAGAATATTTTTTTCCCATAAACTGGTGCTCTGGCATTGGAGATTATATGTAAAGATAAATACAAAATGATATATAAAGTAATATCACATACCATACATACACAAGTAGCAATTCTAAGTTTGTTGTAACTATATATGTCAAAGAAATAATTAAACAATAAAACTTAAATAATTTAGAAAGATAGTTTTGATCTATCATAAGTAGTTTTGTAGAATACAAAAATCAGTAAGTATAAATTAAAAGACTGGTAGGTTTCGCTACGGCATTAAGAACTTTTTGCTGAAGGAAGCATTAAGAAAGTGAAAATGAAATCAGAGTGGGAGAAGATATTTGCAATACAAAAAAAAAATTGTCAAGTAACTCCTATCAGAATATATGAAACCAAAGAAATCAGATAATCTAATCAAGAAAAAAAAATGTTCAAGGGACTTCAACAGTCATTGAACAAAAAAGAACAGAGAAAAGACCAACAGATCTTATTTCTAACCAGGAATATGCAAAGTAAAGCTGCAATGAGGTATCACTGGTGGATATCCATCAGAATGGCTGAAATTTGGAGTGCCTGGGTGGCTCAGTCAGTTAAGTGACTGCCTTCAGCTGAGGTCATGATCCCAGCATCCTGGGATCGAGCCTCACGTCGTCGGGCTCCCTGCTCAGTGGAGAGCCTACTTCTCCTTCTCCCTCTGCCTGCCACTCTGCCTACTTGTGCTCTCTATCTCTCTGTCAAATAAATAAATAAAATCTAAAAATAAATAAATAAATAAAAAGAATGGCTGAAATTCACCTGACAATGGCATGATTTAGCAATGGTGTGGAAGAAGAGAAACTCTCCTACTGCTAGCAGTCAATAAAGTGGTTAGATTACTTTGGGAAGCCATTTGGAAGTATCTAATATGCTAAACAGATATATTTCCATGACCCAACAAATCTAGAGGCATATATCTGACAGAAATGAAGTCAAGTGTATGCCAAGAGACATATTCAAGAATGTTCATGATGGTTAACACAAATGTTCATTAACAGTAAATTGTAAAAATAAAATGTGATAGTTTCACTCACTGGAATGCCAACATACACAACAACAACATGAAGGAATTTTACAGACTTTTAGAGCCAGCCTCCACCCTGTACAATTCAATTTCTGCAGAGTGCTACAAATGGGAAAATCTATAATGCTGAGGGACTCACACTAAGGTGGTAGGCAGTGGAAGCGTTGAGTAAAACAAGGACATGGCTACCATAACGTGTAATAATGGTGACCTTCAGGGAAGTCAGAAGGGATTGTGATGATGAGGGTGCACATGGGAAGCTTCTTCAGGTCTGACAATGTGCTTTTACTTGACCTAGATCAAGATTATACCAATGTTCTACTTACAGTGATTAATGATGTCATGCATTTATATTTAATGGACTTTTCAGTGTGTAAATTGTATTTCTCAATTAAAAGGTTAAATCATGAAGGATGCCTGGGTGGCTCAGTTGGTTGAGTGTCTGCCCTTGGCTCAGGTCATGATCCCAGGGTCCTGGGATTGAGCCCTGCATCAGGCTCCCTGAGCCTGCTTCTCCCTGCCTCTGCCCCTCCTCCCTGGTCGTGCTCTCGCACTCTCGCTCTCTCTCTCTCTGACAAATAAATAAACAAATAAATACATAAATACATAAATAAATAAATATATAAAATCTTTAAAAAATAAATAAATAAAATAAAAGGCTAAAACATAAGAACAATAGCACAAAGATCCCAGAGGGTACCCAGGGTGCATCCTTAGTACAGGATCACTGTCACACTGAATTTCTTGGGCCATAGGTTTGCTGGCATTTTACATCTCAACAACAATCCTCCATTCCTCTCCTGTTAAGTGTCAGTCTTCGGTTTTGTTTCTTTGGTGAGTGGGGATGGGAATAGCATTGACCCAGTTCCCTGATTGAACACTGATTGCTTAGATCAAATCACAGTAGCACCTTTAGTTAGAATCTGAACTAAGCTAATCAGGACTAAACCATTCAACATACAGAGTTCATATGGCTATAAGAATTAGCATCAACCCAATTAAACTGAGCCAAGAAAGAAGACTTTTTGAGACTTTAGTGAAATAATATTTCTTGATCATCTAAAAGAGCTACTAAAAGTCATGAATTTAAAGCCTGGAATTGTTACCATATGTGAGAATCTAGCCTTAGGAGAAAAAAACAAAACAAAAACAAACAAAAAACTACCACACTCGGAGAGAGAAAGAAATTATGTCTTTGTCAACCGGTAACCATTAACTCAAGACAAACCCGAGCTTGTCCTACCTATGGACTTCACAATTTTGTGAGTGATTCAGTTCAATTTTTTTTGTTTATTTAAACCCATTTGCATTGTTTTTATTTCTTTTGACTATTTGTAACATTAAAAAGCCCTAGTTGACAGATAGGAACCACAAAATTGCATATAATTAAGATACTATCATCTGATGTGATTGAAAGAATAAATAGAAGACTATTTTGAGTTAAATATGTATTTATGGGAAAGTACACTGCTCTGACATTTAAATCTATATTAGACCCAGCTGTGAACAGAACTGGAGCAGAGTAGAAAATGCAACCTGGGATAAGGGCGTAACCTCTTTTGATTTTAGTTTTTTTCATCTAGAAAATGAAGTTAAGATTAGATGTGTATCTCAATGGGTTTGCAGATGGTAGCAGTACAGTTCAGCAGTTAAGAGCATGGACGAATCTGAATAAACTTAGATCTTAGTTCAGCTAGAAAATGCAGAAAATGATAATACTGAGGTCATAGGGTTTTTACAAAAATTAAAGGAGATATTTTATGCAGAAGCATTTTGTAAAGTATATATTTTCCAAGGCTCTTTTTACCTCAAATTTTGTAATCAGTGCTTTATAAAGCCAGTCATTTGGAAGATATGGAAATTCAAGGAAAACCCTGTATCTTACGTGAATTTGTCTAATGGATGTATTTATGTCTATCAGAATGATAACATTTAAGAAAGAAATTCCTCTGGGGCACCTGAGTGGCTCAGCCAGTTAAGAGTCCAGCTCGTGGTCTCAGGATCCTGAAATCGAGCCCTGCATCAGGCTCTGCACTCAGTATGGAGTCTGATTGAGATTCTCCCTCTCCCTCACCTTCTGCCCCTCCCCCGTTCCCCTCCTTTCTCTAAAACAAAAAAAGTAATGAAATCTTAAAAAAATAGTGAGAAAAAAAGAAATTCCTCTGTTGTCTGCATTCTCATTATTAGGTTGAACTGTATGAAATTGCCATTTCTAACAGTAAAAAATTGTCAAATAGGTCGTTGACCTACCCATTTAGGCTTAGAAGGGAGATTGCTAACTTGAGACCTACTGAGAAGAGATCACTGGTAACAGACAGTGCTGAAGTTAAGCTGGTCATTCCATAAACTGAGCTGATGCAACCAAAACACCAGATCTTAGACCTCTGCTAAGGTTTCCATGATGCCCTGAACTGTGGTTGAACAAGAGTCTGCTGCAGCTCCATGATTTAAATTAGGCAATAATAGTAGCCATTTCCCTGACTGTTTGCTGTGAGTGTTTTGTGGTAATTAGAATGTAATTTTTATTGTTGTTTTGTTGTTACATCAAGTCATATAAAATTTCTGATGAGGAGGGAGTTCTTAACCATAAAGCTTTTATTTAAATAGAAGGAAGAAAGGAGATGAGAGGAGCCTATTCCCCTACTTAATAACCATCTTTCCTAGTATGCTTCATAATTTTGTGCTGGGTCTGATTCGTCCGTCTATCTGCCTCTGGACCATTTTATTCCTCCCTAGTTTTCAAATGACAGTTACATTATTAATTTAAATGAAATGATGATAGGTTTCAACTTCTATAACATGTTTCCTAAACCTAATCTGATCAACAAAACATGGACTATAATCACAGGTAAGCAGAGGCTGTCACACGGATCTCCAAAGTCCCAATGTCATCTTAAATTTTGGCAATAACAGTCCAAGAAATTTATTTCAATGCTCATTTATAATAATAATAATAATAAAATTTAAGTGCTGATCACGATAAATATAGCCCCCATCATTCCTTTAAAAGAAGTTACTATTGCACAAGGAAAGACTGTTCTCAAAATCTTTCTTAATCCTAAATCTGCTATATTTATGGAAAAAGAATAACATATTTCATCATCTTCATAATATAGTTATTTCATGTTCAAATCAATGTGTTTGTTTATATCTACAAAGTACTGAACTGTCAATTCATGTTTAAATTGCATGAAAAATGTTTAAAGGAATGACGGGAGTTTTCACTTTTCAACCAATCAATATAGTCACTTACACACTAGGAGGGGGAAGAAAAGAAATTCTTTAGCGAATTTAAGATACAGAACACAGAAAATGTAATGATCCAAAGCTCAAAAGATGGGATCGTTACTTGGTAGGAAAAGAAGAGTCTCTTAGGAAATAAAACATGCAGGCCCCATAAGGTGTGTTTCTTGAAGCATTCCATTCATGTAAGGAGTCTTAGTAGAATATTGTTCACTGAGTGGAGTAAACTTTTTCTGTTTCTGCCTGCAGTCAGTGCTTTCTCTCAGAAATAATAATGCACTCCAGTGGGAGCTGAGAAACTAGCCTTAAATTCCTCTCACATTGATGATTACTACTGTTTATCAGTCATTATTTATTCAAAACAATCCACTGATAAATTTATTATAAATGGGGTCCAAATGAATGCTGGATAAGCATGAAGCTATACCGATAGACATAGCAATCGACATTTCCTGAGATTTCACCTGAAATGCCCATGACAAACAATGGCAATGGAGTGAATTTCACATGATTGCAGACTAGAAATGATCTGTCTTTTTTTTTTAAGATTTTATTTATTTATTTGACAGAGAGAGACAGCCAGCGAGAGAGGGAACACAAGCAGGGGGAGTGGGAGAGGAAGAAGCAGATTCCCAGCGGAGAAGCCTGATGCGGGGCTTGATCCTGGAACACCGGGATCATGCCCTGAGCCAAAGGCAGACGCTCAACGACTAAGCCACCCAGGTGCCCCTAGGAATGATCTGTCTTATAGATTATTTTTCTATTTTCCATTTTTAACATTGGTTTTAATCTTTGCCATGAAGACTTTTTGAATGTGGTTGTGTGTTGGGTTTTTTTATTCTTTAATGCAGTCAAATCTCTTCATTTTTTCCTTTTTTATTTCAACCTTTGGGATTATGCTTAAAAAGTCATCCATAAATGCATTGCTTCCTTCACATAAAATCATTTATCTTCCTGGATTTATTTTGATTAATAATGTGAGGTAAATACATAATTTTGTTTTAAAAATAATTAGTCCATTTTACATAATTATTTATTGAATTAATATGCCATTTCTTCACTGATTTTATGTAATAAATTTTTATATCAGAGACTCAATCCATTCATTGATGACATATTTATTTCCAGTGCTATAATTATCAGGCACAGTGTTAAGTTCAGGAAACGCAATAACAAGCAACAGAGAGATCTCCTCTCATGATCTCTATCATATGGAGGGGGAAGATGAGGTAGGCAAGTATCACACAGAGGGGTATTGTAGGAGAGCACCTGACCTAAATAAGGTATAAAGGAAGTGTTCTCCTAAGAAGTGATGTTGAGATGCAGTCTAGTGGATAAGTAAGATTAAATTAAATAAACAAAGAAAGGTTCCAGGCATTGGGAACCACCTGTAGAAATGCCCTGTGTTTAGAGGGAACTGGTCTCACTGAATTGTAGAAAGATAGATAGTGTGGCTGGACTGGGAAAGGGAAGGACAGGGTGATATGGGGTAAGGTTAGTGAACAGGATGGGAGTCAGACCATGAAAAACCCTATAGGAAAATGTAGTGAGTCTTTATAATCCTAAAATCATCCAGATATCATAAAGAATATTACTTAGGAGTTAAATGATTAGCAATTTACTAAGGAAAGGTGATTCTAGTAACAATATGAGGGACAGCTGGAGGGTGGGCTAGACAGAGGAGAGGGTAGGTACGAGATGGTAATATATTGGATCAGGATGATAATATTGAAATAAATGCAAGTACATTGACTTCAGAATGCTGTAGAATATAAAGCATAATAATAGATTGGACATGGGAGGTAAAGATGTACAAGCATAAGCACTAGGTTTCAGATGTATCAGCATCAGTGAATAATGACGTCATTCACTGAAGAAACATTGTTTAGGAACGTGGAATATCCAGACTGTGAATTCTGTCTTAGTCTATGGAATTTTAGGAGACTTTGCCTCATTTAAAATAGTAGTTAACATATTTTATCTGTAAAGGGCAGAATAGTAAGTTTACTTTTTTCTTCTGCTTATATTATCATAAAGTCAGCCTCAGGTTGTTTTATTTTCCTCCCTATTCAATGATGGCATCACAGAATTAATTTTTCTTTGACAGCCCAGTGCTCATCCGTAACGTTTGTTCCTTAATGATCTTATTTTATTTTCCATTATGTCTTTCCATTTACCACTATGATCTAAGACTGGTTTTAACAAATATCTGGTGAAAAAATTATTCCTATTCTCTCTTCTCCCTAACCCTAATCATCTGACTTTTTTTACTTGTTTTCATTATATATTAGTAATTTCACAACATGAATATCATATATATTATATATATATATATTCTGTTCTAGAACTTATCAAATCCTTCAATACTTTTTCCAATAAGTTCAAACCAAATAAGCTGAATTTAAGATCATAATATATATATATGAATATCATATATATATAATATATATATTCTGTTCTAGAACTTATTGAATCCTTCAATACTTTTTCTAATAAGTGTATATATATATAATATATATATATATATTCTGTTCTAGAACTTATCGAATCCTTCAATACTTTTTCCAATAAGTTCAAACCAAATAAGCTGAATTTAGGATCTATGATCATACAAGTATTTTTCATTGTACAAAAAGTAGAGGGATTGTAGCCATAATTTTAAAAGGTAACCCTATGTCTTTAAGATGTACATTGGTTGAAATGAATCTCAGGCCTTAGGCTAATTAATTATATTTTATTATTGCTAAATATACTCATTTGCTCCAGGTCAAATTCAACTATTACTCTCTTTTGTATGTCACATGAATTCATGAGTCTTTTTCCCTGCAGTTTACGTGGAAGTAAATCTCAGCCTCTGCCCCCTCCATCCTTCACCACCCTGGTCACTGTGGGGTAAACAATCAAGCTATTACTCTTGTTTGTGTTCTTTCTAAACCTTGGGGATTTCCTTTTCATTCTGTGTGTGTGCATGCGTGCATGCATGCAGCCTTGTCTGAAGAAAGAGACAGAGAAAATGAAAAGGATAAATACATTTTCCAGGAACCAAAGCCAAATTTGAAACCACATTAATATTTAAATGTGGGACTTAAAAAATAAACAGGTTATAGCCACATAAATGAAAGCTATTTCGTAATTAAACAATGATGTAAGTCTATGTCTTATTTGTATGAATATGGATCTATAATATATAGTGATATTAAAACAGCAGTGTATAAAAAACTTGAATATTAAAATCTCATTTTTAGAAAGACATTTCATAGAAAGAAATTAAAATCTACATTATCATGTCAATTTGTTTTTAAGTGGGCTTATAAGTAGTACTGCTTCTTCCTAATTTTTTTGTAATATTTTATCTGTTTTCCAATGCATATGAACTAATGTTAAAATCAGAAATAAAAGCATTTTGTTAAGAGGTGCCTGGCTGCCTTAGCCAGTAGAGCATGGGACTCTTGATCTTGGGGCCATGAGTTTGAGCCCCACGTTGGGTTTAGACATTACTTAAATAAATAAATAAACTCTTTTTAAAAAAGCATTTTGTTAAGACAATAGAATTAGTGATTCAAAATTTTGATATGTAACTCAAATTCCAAATCTATTTGTGACCAAAGCACACGTAGTTTCCAATAATTTAAATTATGTCTTCCTTAGTTATAAAACACAAACTTGAAACTACCATTGGCCTTACATTTAACCCCAAAATTCCCCAAAGATTTTTCTTAAAATAAAGGTCTAGAAAAGCATGCCTGGATTCGTTTATATTTTTAAATGTTTTTTTCTGGGAGTTCTAGCAAAGCAATATGACAAAAAAAGAAGAGGTATATTAATTGAAAACAGAGAAGAATTTTTTTCATTTTTTATTCATGATATGATTGCATAGCCAAATACCAAAAAATAAAATAAAAAATAATAGCATAGTTAAGAGTCCATTAAAATAGTAAGTTATAGAATAAATATGCAAAAATTAACTGTTTATAACAGCAAATACTCTTTAAATTTAACAAAATTGATCTGTAGTCTTTTCTAATTTTCAATATTGAAATAGAGTATTTTCCCCCACCTGATTAACCAGCTACCTTAGTAAAATTATTTTTAAAATCCACATTTTCCACTAAATAATAGGTACTGAATATAAAAAAAGTCTTTGAAATAAGAAGTTTGAGATTTGGCTGACTCGGACAAGTATTGCTCTCATAAAGGCTGAATCTCAGCATAGTGCTTCATTACCATAGTGAAGTTGGAAGGTCTCAAAGCATACCACCTTCTCAACCCAGCAGTTACTATTGTCACATAAACCAAGTCAGTCTACACAGAAAGCCTGCTTCCTCGTACAGGTCAATCAAGCCCACAGGAAATAATACTCTTAAGTAAATAATTGTAACTATTATTTTTCCTCATGCTTCACCAACACATTTTAATACACGTATGCCAAAGGGATATATGAATGATATTTGCCAACTTTTAATGATAAGGTGTTTTTTTTTTTAATGAGGAAAACTGGCAGATTTACCAATAGCTTACTTTAAATAAAAGCATGAATAATTTCTAAAAGACTAAAAAAATTGAACAGAAAAATATTTGTTCCAAAATTCAAAAATAGCATTGTTGCTTTCTTCCTTTAGGTGATAATTACATAAAGCTTGCAAAGAATATGCTATCAACAAATCTTCTGAACAAGAAATTATTACATAAATATTTCATATAGTCTGAAATAAAATGAGGAAAGCAAGGAAGCCTGCAATGTGATGTATCATAACTTCTTTTAAAGTTTACATGCTTCTCACCACAACATACATGTTAACTTGAAAAAAATAATGCAGAAGAAAAAACACTAGTGTTTAAGAAAAAAATTACGAAGAAAGTTTAGTGTGTTCTTCTAGTTTCATATCAATGAATCTCTGCTTCAGAATTTCAGGGGAAAAAAATCTTTATTGCTATTTCAAATGAAGCTATAGGCAATCCTGTCCAAAAACGTCAACACTGAGTAATGCTAGGGTGTCTAACGAATACTGTAAGTGTTTTAAATATGCTAATTTGATTTGTCCAATGACACAAGAACACTGTAATCCACCAAAGACCTTGTAACTAAGTTGAGGACTGGTTATTCCATTAACACTATATGCACCACAGAACTAGAGTAAACTAAGACAGACCAGTCTGTATGTTGCCATGGCTAATGAGTTACTTTTTTGTTTGAAATTTATATGTTTTATTTCCTTTAAATAATCAGACAATACTGTCAGATATAATATGTTGTTGGGTTTCCACTGCTTCAGATTTTCAAAAAATCCCTGAAACACTGTAAATATGTAATGGACAGTCCAATACAAATGATAGTAATTCTAAATGTCAAGGATCCGAATAATGATCTTCTTGTCATAAGAAAATAAAAATCATGTCAGCAAGATTTGTCATCATGTGACCCTGAAAATCAATATCTGGCAATGCTTCCAAAGTATCACAAAATCCCTTATGTATCTACTTTCAGATGAATGCGGTGACAGTGAAATGTTTCATGCAGTTCAGATAAAATATAGACTATTTACGTTGAGTTTTTAACTCTAAGTAATTAAAAAAAGTTTTCTTGTGAATTTCATTTCATAACATCTTCCTAATTTTAAATTAATAATGTGGGAAGTTAAAGAATATAAAGAAATTAATCTTTTATAATTATGCTATTTTTTTCCCTTTTTTAAAGATTTTATTTATTTATTTGATAGAGAGCGAGCACAAGCAGGGGGGAGGGAGAGAGGGAAGAAGACTCCCCAGTGAGCGGTGAGCCTGAGATCATGACCTGAGCTGAAGGCAGCTGCTTAACCAACTGAGCCACCCAGGTGCCCCTAAATATGCTATTTTAGTCCACGTATGAAGTTATATATAAATTTGATTATATTGTACAGAAGGAATTGCAGTCTGGAGGCGCCTGGGTGGCTCAGTCTTTAAGTGTCTGCCTTCGACTCAGGGCGTGATCACAGGGTCCTGGGATCCAGCCCTGCATCGGGCTCCCTGCTCTGCTGGGAGCCTGCTTCTTCCTCTCCCTCTGCCCCTGCTGGTGTTCCCTCTCTGGCTGTCTCTCTCTCTGTCAAATAAATAAATAAAACCCTTGAAAGAAAGAAAGAAAGAAAGAAAGGAAGGAAGGAAGGAAGGAAGGAAGGAAGGAAGGAAGAAAGAAAGAAAGAAAGAAAGAAAGAAAGAAAGAAAGAAAGAAAGAAAGAAAGAGAAAGAATTATAGTCTGTTTTTCAAACCTAACCTAATAGTGTATACCTTAAATGCAATATTTTTTAAAAAGTATCTATACATATTTTGGGGGAGGATAACATTTTTATGGATAAAAGTTTATTGTATGAATTTCAGAAAGTACTTAAAATAGAAAGAAATGTTGAAAAACTAGCCCAACTCATGGGCTCAAAAATATCCCCAGCTAAAACTGTGCTGTATATTTCAGATTCTTTCTCTTTATTTATATTTTTAAGATTTATTTATTTGTATTGCTTCTCAGCCTTTTGGCTAAGATCAAGTGAAGATTTATTTATTTATTTGTTTATTTGTTTGTTTATTATTTTAGAGAGAGAGGGAGGGGTAGAAGGAGACAATCTTCAAGCAGACTCCCCATTGAGCACAGAGCCAGATGCAGGACTCCATCTCACAACCCATGAGATCAAGACCTGAGCCAAAACCAATCGTGGAGCGCTTAACCAATGGAGCTACCCAGGCAGCCCTCTTTCTCTTTATAATATTTATCTAAATACGAGTGTGTAAAACAACTACCATTGTAATCTTATACATGTTTCCAGTAATTCCAATAATTCAGTTATCTGATGTACCAAGATTTACTAAACCACAAGTATCTACAGGAGTACATTGAGATGAATTCCTAGAAGTGACTTAGGAGAATAATTTTGTACATGTTGTAATGTAACTGTGGAAAAATTCACAGATCTTCAAGGTCATTAGCAGTGCATGAAAATCCACTGTCCTCATACTTTTGTCAATACTGCTTATTTTCTCATGTGTGTTTGCTAATTTAATAGACCTTAAATATCATTTAATTGTTGTTTGCAGTTGCTTTTCTTCAGTTACAAGGGAATTTGAATATTTATTTGAAAAATTTTACTAGCTAATGTGCTTCCTTAGTGCATGACTTGCTAATGTCTCTGCCTGTGTTTTCTTGGATGTTTGTGTTTTCTTCAGTGATTAGCGAGAACATCATCGTTAAGGACACCATCATTGTTACACCTGCTGCCTTCTCCCAAGGCTGTCACATGACTAATGCAAGTTTCTGACGTACGATATATATAGTTTTGCTTTTGATATTCTTAGGAAAGTTTTTTTATCTTCAAATCCATAAAAGTATTTATTAGCATCTTACTTTACTATGTATGGTTTACTGTTATTTGCTTTAAATTCATTTTCTATATTTTGAAACATGGAGTGCCTTGACTATTTTTGCTTATTTTTTTCTAAGCAGCCTTTTAATATAGAACTACTGTCTGAATCACCCACTTTTCTCTCTGCATAAGTGCTATCTTTATGGTATGATAAAAATAATATTCATTTTAACCAATTCTGTGTATTTAAGGGTACTTTCAGACATAAGAAAATATTCACTGATATAGTACCCTCCCCTTATCTGTGGGGGATACATTCCAAGACCCCTAGTGGATGTCTGAAACCATGGATAGTACCAAACCCTAAATACTGTTTTTTTTCCTATACATACATACCTAAGATAAAATTTAATTTATAAATTAGGCACAGTCAGACACTAACAATGATGGCTAATAATAAAATAGAACAGGTACAATAATATATTGTAACAAAAGTTAGGTGACTATGTGATCTCTGTCAAAATATCTCATTGTACTGTACTCACCCTCTTGTGATAAAATGTCTATGTGATGAGATGAAGAGAGGTGACTGATTTAGCTATTGTGACATAGTGTTAGGCTACTACTGACCGACGACCTGACAAAACAGCAGAGAGATCACGTTATTCTGGACCACTACTGACCAGGGGTAAATGAAACTATGGAAAGTAAAACCCTGGGTAAGGGGGGGAATTACTGTATTTCCTTCAGCTTATTGGTGATTTGATCAAAACAAGTAAGTGGAGAGGGGCACTCGGGTGGCTGAGTCACTTAAGCATCCGACTCATGGTTTCAGCTCAGGTCATGATCTCAGGGTCTTGGGATCAAGCCCCACATTGGGCTCTGTGCTCAGCAGGGAGTCTGCTTGAGGATTTTTCTTCCTCTCCCTCTGCCCTTCCACCTGCCCCAGATCTCTTTCTCTCTCTCAAATAAATAAATAAATCCTAAAAAAAAAAAAACACAAGTAGATAAATAAACAAAATTGGCATCTTGACATATGCAGTGAGATGTGGCTGTCATTGGACAAAGGGACCACCATAAATGATTAATAATGAAAAGGTACTTCCTAAGTGATTTTGCACAGTGTGATTCTACTCTATCTATTAGGATATGTCTTGTCCAATATCTATCCATATATATTGACATAACATATGAGGGTTCTTTAACTTAGAATTTTATAAAAACAAGTGGAGAATGACTGAACAGCCTGTGATGAATACTCCAGACAATTTGTTATAAAGACTCATAAGACGAACCGTAAAGGATTCAAAGTGGACTGAAATGTGTCTTTAGTTCCTTCTCATTAAAGAACTAATGATATTTCTTCAATACAGTGGCTAGAATCTTGCTCAGTCTGAATTTCTTTCTTTTCTAGTTCTTCAGATGAAACTGAGATGGAAGTTACTTCTGTCAGGACCCTTATTTACAGTCTCAGGCAACTCTGTTTTTCTTCATGACTGAGGAAATATTCAGACAATGATGCACTGGTCTGTATATAAGACTAGAGCACAAGAGACTGCTTTGTCTTTGGCAGCTGTGTTTCACCTGTGTGCTCAGCTACCCACGGTGTGGCAAGGAGGGGCAGTGGGAGGACGGTTACCCACTTTTAACAGGAGTAGCCACTTCTCGTTTGTTGTATTAGGTAAAACTGGTAACTGTGCACGGACATAGTTTGTATGCATGGGCCATCATGAGCTATCCATCAGTCAACAACTTGCCTAACATTTTATACGTTACAATGCTAGTTTTTTTTTCTAGCAAATATACCAGCTCTACTATTTAAATCTGAGTAGTTGGCTTATAAAAGCATAGCTTCTGCCAGAACCCAGAACTGCCCTAAACCGTCTCGAATGAACAATGAATCCTCGGGGGTCAGTATTGCTCTGTTTTCACTGACAGCTCACATTATTAAAGAAAATGTTTTTTGTTCCTTTCTGTCAAATCAAAATGTTTCTCTAATATGTCAAGCAATTGCTTGTTTCGAATATCTGTCGGATTTGCCATTGCTGCTAGATTAAGGTCAAAGTTGACAACTGAGCAGACATTGATAACACTTCCCAATAAGCAGAGGGTATGATCCTGACAACAAATTTTACGTTGGAATCTTAGTTCTTATTTGATTCTATTTAACCACTTAAATATTGTGCTAAGTAGGAATATATCTGCTAAAAGGATAAAAAAGCAAGTTTGACATTTAACAGAGATTAAGTTCTTCAAAAACATTCCATCTACCATGTTTGTAATCTTGAGTGTCATTATGAATTCAAGCCAAGTGTCTAGAAATATTTAATCCATGCGCATCTAACAGAGAGGCAATAGTACCCAAAGTATGTTTGTTGTAAGCACACATCTGTTGGTTACACATGACTAGCTAATCCTATTTTAGGACTGATTATGTAAAAATACTTGCACCATATGTCATTATCCTGGAATATTTGTATGGGCAAGTTCATTAAAGTTTTCAGATGTCCTTTCTAAAAAAATCAGATACATCTGTTTGTAGAATTAAGAGCAATGTGTTTTTTTTAATACACATAAGTTTTGATGATGATAACATTTGTAATTATATGCTGATACACATAGTTATTCATATGAAACTTGTTCAAAGTCACCTCTAAGACATTACAATTGATTTTCTTGCAAATGTCATATGATAAGACTTAATAGCAAAAGGGAAATGTTTCACAAATTAAAGGATGAAATTCATTTTCAAGTGCTTCAATATGTCTGTTGATTTAATTACTTTCAGTAAGGTGACTTCATTTTCAAAGTCAAAAGACTTCCAACACTATAAAGAAGGGACTTTCCCAACCTCCCAAAAAAGATAATTATAAAATGTACACACTTTTACTAGAAAAACTTTAAATCATTTGGGACCATTATATATTTTTTATTTCATAGTATTATCTTATATATACTTGCAAACAAGTTTCCAAAAATAACTTTGAAAAGAGCTACTTTTCCTGACCTTATTTTTAAGAAATAAAGGTAAATAATATAACTAAAACTCCACCTCATTATTCATTGAATACATTTGTTTTATTTGTATCTGAGATAAAGTATGTACTCTAAGTAAAATCACAGTTCAAAATAAGTCCACAAAGGAGCTCATCTATAATAACATCCCTTCTAAAACTTCCCAAAAGCTGCTGAGTTCACAGTCATCCATACCAGATAGCAGTACCACATTATGTTCTTTCTTTTTGATCAAATACCAGGAGAATCCCTGAATTGCAAAGGACTGAGTAAGTAGAATGCTGCCAAAAGGAATATTCTGTTAGGCAGTGTATATTTGAAGTAACTCTAGTCAGAGCTGAGAGAGTTGAATCTTCTTGCACTCTAAAAAATACCAACAGATTTTTTTTTTTTACTTTTGTTTTGCACTGTTCCAAGTGCCTTCCCACATTATATGGGGAATTCAGAAGAATAATTCAATTGGATGATTTTATGTTGCTTGACCTATTCACTGTGGTTATTAGTGGGCAAGAAAATCTTTAGATGTAATTAATGGGCATTTCCATACCAGGTTTTTCTTTAATTTAAAATTACTCTAAAAGTTTGATTTTTCTAATTTTACTCTATGTTATAAATATTTAGGAGAAAAATTTGCAATTACTTTTGCATCATTAAAGCATCTCACATATTAAAACTATTTACAGATATTGATAGGTCATAACCAGAAATTATTTGAGAGAGAAATTATGTTAACAAATTAATTTGTTGCTTTAAAAGTGATTTAAAAATAAAAAAAATAAAAATGATTGAAAAGAATATTATATTAATAGCAAAGTTTTATTGTAATGATAGTCATTACATTGAAAGAAATCAGTTTGTCTTTGAAAACTAGTGATGCTCAATATGTCACCATATATAGGTATCAAAGAAGATTAGAAGAAAACAAATTTTGCAATTTTTTTTGTCTCAACACTTTTTGAACTGTGACACAAAGTTCACACAACATAAAATTAACCATTTTAAAATGTATAATTCAGTGGCATTTAGTGCGTTTACAATGCTGTATAGCCATGCTTTCATCACTCCAGAAGAATATGCTGTATTCATTAAATGATCACACACTCCTCTCCACCCGCTGCCCCCCCCCCCACTGCCTGGCAACCTATAATATGCTTTTTGTCTCTGTGGATTGGGCTACCCTGGATATCTCATATAAACAGAATCCTTTAATATGGGACCTTTTGTGTAAAGATTCTCTCCCTTAGCTTAATGTTTTTGAGGATTATCCAAGTGGTAGCGTCTGTCAGTACCTCACTCCTTTTTGTGGCTGAATACTTTTTCATTCCACTTGTATACCACAATTTGTTTATCAATCTGTTGACAGATATCTAGAACTGTTTGGCTGCAACGGATAATGCTGCTCTAGACATTTGTGTACATGTATATTCAGTTGTGTCTGTATGGTCAGAAGTTTTCATTTCTTGCTGGTGTATACCTAGGAGTGGAATGGCTGAGTTATATGGTGATTCTACATCTAACTTTTTGAAGAATTGTCCATATGTCTTCCACAGTGGCTGAGCCATTTTGCATTCTCAACAGCAATGCATAAGGGTTCTTATTTCTCCACGTTCTTGTCAATATTGTTATTTTACACTGTTTTGGTTATAGCCATCCTAGGAAGTGTGAGGTGGTGTCTCATTGTTGTTTTGACTTGCAATTCCTTAACCACCAATAATGTTAAACACCCTTTCATGTGCTTTTTGGTCATTTGGGTATCTTCTTTATAGATATGTCTGTTCAAGTCATTTGTCCTTTTTTAAATCAGATTGTCTTTTTGTTGTAGAGTTGTAAAAGTTCTTTAATTATTTTGGATACCAAACCTTATCAGTTACGTGATTTTCAAATATTTTCTGCCATTCTGCAGGTTTTCTTTTCAATTTCTTGATAATGCCAAACAGCTTTTAATTTTTATGAAGTCCAATTTATCTATGTTTTTTTCTTTTATTGTTCATGCATTTGATATCAAATTTAAGAATTTATTGACAAATCTGAGATAAAGAAGATTTATTCCTATATTTTCTTTTAACAGTTTTATAATCCTAGCTCTTATATTTAGATCAGTGATCAATTTTGAGTTAATTTTTGTATATGAAATGGTGTTAAGAGTTCAGTTTCATCCTTTTGTATTCTATTTCCCATTGACTAGTCCTAGCACCCTTATGGAAAAACAATTGGCCATATATATTTGGGTTTATTTCTGACCACTCAATTCTATTCTATTGGTCTATATGTCTATCCTTATGCTATTACAAACTGTTTTGATTACTGTAGCTTTGCAGTAAGTTTTAAAATCAGAAAATGTGTCTTCCAACTTTATCTTTTTCAATATTGTTTTGGCTATTTGAGACCCCTTATAATTCCATATGAATGTACTTATTTGTACAAAAGTGACAATTGGTAGGCATTGTCTGACATTCAAATAGAACATTTGAGGATAGGACCACATGTTGCTTCTTATCTGGATGACATTTTCATATTTTGAATTTCAAGGTTGTTGGTAAATAGGGCTGTAGCTATACTAAAAATGTCTTTAGCCAAATCCAATTTAAGGACACATTCTAAACAGTCTTTTTTTTTTCTTTTTTAAAGATTTTATTTATTTGACAGAAAGAGAGACAGCCAGCGAGAGAGGGAACACAAGCAGGGGGAGTGGGAGAGGAAGAAGCAGGCTGCCAGTGGAGGAGCCTGATGTGGGGCTCGATCCCAGAACTCTGGGATCACGCCCTGAGCCGAAGGCAGACACTTAATGACTGAGCCACCCAGGCGCCCCTAAACAGTCTTCTTATTTTATTTTTAACTTGTGGTTTTTTGCTTATATTGTTGAGGCCAAGAAAGGATTCGTTATATTTATTTTATATATATTTTTTGTATATATATATTTTATATTATTTTAAAAGTTTAAAGACTTTCAAATAAACATTGGGCTAAAACTAGATCTGATGAAGAATGGGTGATATGACAATGCTTTAGCCAGAGATTAGCACGGCCCTGATTATTTATTATTATTATTATTATTATTATTATTATTATTAAAAAATACTTTTGGTAAAAAATGCTAACCATCATCTGAGCTTTCAATGAGTCATAATCTTTTTGCTGATAGAGGGTCTTCTTTTCACGTTGAGGGCTGCTGACTGATCAGGGTGGTGGTTGCTGAAGGTCGAGGTGTCCGTGGCAATTTTTTATAATAAGACAATGATGAAGTTTGTCACAGCAATTCTGAGAGGCACATCAAATGTGCAAGAATACTCCGTGGCATATACTCTTCCAGTGAGTTCCTTGATTGGGTATGGAATTTCTTCCACAAGCACCTAGATTCCTGGATCTATGAGGCAGTAAAGAATAAGAGTAAATTTAAAAAATGTTCTTCATATTTTAATATTCATTATCCCAGATCCACACCTTCAAGATGGTGTGGAAAGACCATCTAAATATTAAATATGGGATAAAGATAAGTGATTTTGTGTAAAGGTGAGATGGAAGAGAAAGTAGTCATACATAAAGAAAGAGATTGCAGCTTAGAATACTGTATCAGTTTAATATGCACCCCAATGTTCATAGCAGCATTGTCCACAGTAGCCAAAGCATGGAAGGAACCAAGATGCCCTTCAACAGATGACTGGATTAAGAAGTTGTGGTCCGTATATACAATGGAATATTACTCAGCTATCAAAAAGAACGAATTCTCAACAGTTGCTGCAACATGGACGGCACTGGAGGAGATAACGCCAAGTGAAATAAGTCAAGCAGAGAAAGACAATTATCATATGATTTCTCTCATCTATGGAACATAAGAACTAGGAAGATCGGTAGGGGAAGAAAGGGATAAAGAAAGGGGGGGTAATCAGAAGGGGGAATGAAGCATGAGAGACTATGGACTCTGAGAAACAAAATGAGGGCCTCAGAGGGGAGGGGGGTGGGGAAATGGGGTAGACTGGTGATGGGTAGTAAGGAGGGCACATATTGCATGGTGCACTGGGTGTTATACACAACTAATGAATCATCGAACTTTACATTGGAAACCGGGGATATACTGTATGGTGACTAACATAATATAATAAAAAAAAACATTAAAAGAAAAAAAAAGAAAAAAAATAGAATACTGTATCAGTTGAAAAAATCAAATCGGAGTCTTATTTATAACAATTCATTTAAAAAAATAAGAAATTTTTATAAAATGTTGCTGTAATGAGGAAGAGCAAACTATCATGCAAAGACAAGGAAATTACACAATGGCTATGTAGAAACCTATGTAGGGTGATTGGACATCAGGCTGGATGCTAAAGAAACATATGTCAGAGAAAAAAATATAAAAGTTAAAAACATCAGAAGAAAAAAATAAATTAATGAGAAGATAGGTAAGAAAAAATAAAGAAATCCTAATCTGTATGAAATATAAGTACAATTTAAAAAGATGGAAATAGTACAACCTTTACAGAGTAGGAAGAAACTATTCACACTTAAAAAAAGAACAGTGAATATTAATAAAAGTATACTAATCATAAAACACAAAACTTGGCGAAAATTGTCAAGTTCAAGAGTGAAGAGAAAAATCTTTAAAAACACATTATCAGAAAATATAGTGTCAGTTTTGTTCTCCATCATATTGCCAGAATAACATAGTGCCTGGCAATAATAGATGCCCAATAAATACCAATATTTGCCAAATGAATGTATGAGTGAATAAAATTAAGTTCGGGAAAATAATATGTGTAACACAAATCTCACTAAAATCCCTGCACAGAGATTTGAGAATTGTTGTGGCTCTATAATTATAAAACCAAATAAATATTACTTGAGGAAAAAAGGCATCGGAAAGCAAACATATGGTAAACTCAGAACATACAAGCTAAAGAATCCTCCTAAGGGAAAAAACAAAAGATAAAACAAGTAAAAACAAAACAACAACAACAACAACTTGCTGCAAAGTTACAAAAACAGATACCACACCACACCACTTGAGAAAATTCACGGTGAAAAGGCGCAAAGCAGTAAGTTTCAGATATTATCATTAATAAAGCTGAGGATGGCATTAAGCACGTTAAGGAAAACACAATGGTTGTACAATGGACGACAGTTAGGACAAAAACGTAGGTAGTTGGGGACTTATTTTTAAGTACTACTAAAGTACTATTTAAAGTACATGATGTTGCCTCATGACTGGGCTGTGCACTTCTAGAAGAAGACCACAGAAGTGATGTGTGTCACGTTCAGGCCATCCTATCAAGTGGGATCTTTCTCCCATTTCTGGTCGCATTGTTTTGACCACCTTGGTTAAGGTGATATCTGTTAGATTTTTCCACTCTAAAGTTATTAATAAGCATGCTAACTTTACCATGTATTGGGGGGTTAGTACTTTGAAGCTATGTAACTATGTTGTTCCTCATCCAACTTCTACCACCGGTTTTAACATTTGTTAAGGCCCTGCCCTGAATCAATTACTCCCCATGAAGGATGAAGGAGAATGAAAAGCCAGTTACAAAGCTTGGTTCCCCAGGGCCCTGCTCCACAGGGACCAGCTTGAGGAAGAGTGATGGGAGAAAGTCAAAGGAAAAGGGATGAAGCTAATATGAGGGCATGTGGATTTTATAATAAAAATATAAATATTTCTTAAATCATTTGTGATTATCTTGGGTATGTTCCTTTCAGAATCTATCATGCTCTACAGTAGAGACAGAAAGTATGTATTGGCAAGGAGGACAGATTCTCCTGTGGAATAAGACAATTAACTTTAGTAAAACTTAACTCTTACCTAATGATCACTGTTTCTCCACGGTAGAAGTGACATTTATTTGCAGAACATGAACTGGAGGAAGTCAGAATTTAAGCCTGGAAGAGTAGCCTCTGTGGGCTGGACAGGTGCCCAGGGCCCGGTGGCTTGATAAGCTGGCTGTGTGAGGGAGATGTGTCTGCACCGATGCAGGAAGAGGATAGGCAGGGGAACATTTGGAGCTATGATATCACGACAATGGGCTCAGCCATCCCACAGAGAGCTCTGGAGCTGGATGCTTGCGCCTTTAGAGTTTCTTGACTGGCTGAGGGGCCCAGGCCTTTATCCATCTACCACTGGTCCATCATTGGAGACTGGCTGCCTCTGGAAAGAGAGCGTGACCCTGGCTATGGCAGTTTTCTTCATGGAATGATAATTACCTGGAAGGGCAACACACCCCAAGCTCCCAGAGGTCCAGGTCACTGGAGTAAAGGGTGCTTAATCCTGGAAGGGAGAGGGTGTGGGAAGCATGGGGGACACAGCGCAGCAACCATTACACAAGAACCCAACCCTCCTTAAATCCAGAGGGATACACCTACATGAGGGAAGGACCTGCAACAGGAACGCTGTGTACAGAGATCACCGGAAACAAGTCCTATTTGTCATAGGTTTGCAACTTCAGCTGAGTTCTACGCTTCTCTTAAGGGTGAGCTGTGACAAGATTAAATTTTTGCTTTAAACATTTGTTTACAAAGTGCTGGCACCTGAATTTCTTGGTTGTTGCAAATTAATTTATCTCTGGAGAGGGGGGAAATACCTGAATAGAAAAATCACAGATGAGGATTTTTTTTAATACTCAGAGGAACATGCAAGGAGAAAACTGGTGCCAGGAGAATAGAATAATTACAGTCTCCCTGTCAATTGGCTTCAGAAGTGAAATGTCATCTTTCTGCATGATAAATAAATAAAATTTCAATACTTAAGGCCTCATCAGAGAGATCTGACACTGAGAAACATGAATTTCCATGCTGCCTACAGGGCAATCTGTCGCCATTGAGGGCCATTGACTCTTAAATGCTGAGATGAATTAAATAAGCGCCTACAGAGTCTTCAATTTCTGATCAGAAAATGGGACAAATATTAAAATGACATTTTGAAAAAAGGCATTTTATGGTTTCTATTTAGAAATCTTTGGGTACCTGTGTTGGAATTAAATACCACATCAATGTTTAAACTTGTAACCATTTTTCTCATTGCATTACATTTTGGAAAGAACATTTTTTCATATATTTTGTCTATACAGACAAAATAAAATGCAGGTTGAGTGTGTTTGGTGAACACTGCCCACTGCCTAATTTAGGAATTCTCAAATTTATGGTCTGACCTCTTCCCACTATTGTGCGTGTGAGTTTTACCTATTACTTACTACCTTTCTATCATTATTGGATACAGAAAAGGAGATTTTCAAAAGATTTATAACATTGAAAAATAACAACTATAAAGTTTATGTGTCACCATAAAAGCGTATTTTTGAAGAAAAACAGGTATATTTCAAAAACAAAAGTATACATACTGAGCACAGTGGCATTGCTTTACATTTTTGCAATTTTTTTAATACCTGGCTTAAGAGAAGTCAGCTGGATCCTCATCTGAGCTCCTGCAGTCAGTCATTTGCCATATGGTATTTTGGTTGAAACATACGAGGAAAATTTAGCCTCATACAGAAATATATTGGAAAATTATCTTTTTCTGATTTTGAGATAATTATAGATTTACATGCACATATTGGAAATAATAGGAGAGATCTTGTGTGCCCTTGACCTAGTTTCCTCCAGGGGCAACATCTTCCCAAACTAGAGTCCAGTATCACAGCCAGGACACTGACTTGAATACAGTAGCATCCAGACATCCAGATATCTGTCACACTGCCTTTTCCAGATGCAACACATCTTCCCTGAACACTTGGCAACCATTGGTCTCTTCTCCCTCTCGACGGCATGTCCTTTGAAGAATATTATATAATCGGAAAGTAATGTCTTAGGATTGGATATTTTCACTCAGAATAATTTTCTGGAGATTCATCCAGGCCGTTGTGTGCTTTACTAGTTTGTTCCTTTGTATTGGTGAGTATTATTTATAACATGGATCACCATGATTTGCTTTGAAGGACATCTAGATTGTTTCCAGTTGTTTTTTCAGTTTGTTTTGTCTTCAGAGTTTTTTGTTTTGTTTTGCTTTTCTGTTATAAACAAACTACTAGAAACATTAGTGTACAGGTTTTTGTGTCGACACAAATTTTCATTTCTCTGAGATTGGGTCATACGGTACATGCATGTTTAGTTTTCTAGAAACTGCTGAGCTGTTTTCCAGAGTGGCTGTACTATTTTACATTCCCAATGTGATATCTGAGCAAACAGTTTCTGTCAATGCTCGTCAGCATTACTGTTGTCACTGTTTTTTGCTGAGAGGTATGTAGAAATATCTCATTGTGGGTTTAATTTACATTTCCCTGATGGCTAATGATGCTGAACATTTCTTGTGCTTATTTGCTATCTTTACATCCTTATCATTGACATGTCCATTCATGTATTTTGCCTGTTTTCTAATTGAAATGTTTATTCTTTTACTGTTGGGTTTAGAGAGTTCTTTTTATATTCTAAATAGTAGCCCTCTGTTGGACATATAATCTGGAAATATCTTATTCCTTTTGGTAAGTTTTCTTTTCATACTCTAAATAGGGTCTCTGATGGAGCAAAAGTTGTTAATTTTAATGAAATCCAACTTTTCAGTTTTCCTTTTATGTATCATGCTTTGGTGTTATGTCTAAGAACTGTATAGTATAGATATTTTTTGTCCTGAAAACTTTGTCTTATCATTTTTCCCCCTAAAAGTGTTGTACTTTTCCATTTTATACTTAAATCTGTGATCCATTTTGAGTTAATTTTTGTATAATAAGTTTATGCAATAATAATTTTGTATAATTTTACTTTGTATTGATTTAGGCTGAGGTGTTGGGTTTTTTGGTTGGTTTTGGTTTTGTTTGTTTGGTTGGTTGGTTGGTTGGTTGGTTGGTTTTTGGCCAGATACACCAGCACCATTTGTTGAGAAAGATACTTGTGTCCATTGAATTGTTTTTGGACTTTTGTCAAACTAGTTTCATTATATTTTCTTGGGTCTATTCTGGGGTTCTCCATTCTGTGTCACTGATCTAAGTATCTTTCCCTCTGACAACAGTACCCCACCTTGATTATTGTTATATAATACATTTTCAACTTGGGTAGACTGATTTCTCCCACTGTATTCTACTTTTTCAAAATTGTTTTATCTACTCTGCTTCCTTTGTTTTTCCATAGAAATTTCATAATAACCCTGTCTCCTCTTACAAATGTTATTTCTGATATTTCGGTAGAATTGTGTTAAACTGTATATCAATTTTTGGTGAATTGCCATCTTTATTAGTTTTCTGATACGTGGTTATGGAATGGCTGCCCATTTAGTTAGATCTTTTTTTAAAAAAAATTCTTTCATCAGTATTTTGTCATTTCCAGCATATAATTTGAGTACAAGTTTTGTTAGATTTATACCTATTACACGTTTTACACCATTGTAAATAGCATTATGTTTTTAACCTCAGAATCAATGTGTTCCCTTCTACTCCATAGAAATGTTGTTGATCTTGTATCCTGCGACTTTGCTGAACTCAATTATTAGTTCTGGGAGTAATTTTATAGATCCCATATATTTCCTATGTAGATAATCGTGTCATCGGGAAAGAAGGACAGTTTTATTTCTTCCTTTCCAAATGATATAACTGTTTTCTTGCCTTATTGTCCTGGCTAGAATTCCACTCTTGACTTCCGCAGGCCGCCTCTGGCATCAGCATGGTGGGGAGGATAAGGGAAACCACTTGCAAGGGTAGCAGTCTCTTCTCCCTGATGAGCAAGTCTTTGTTATCTGAGTGAGGACACTTTTGTCTGAGTTTTTGGCTAAAGCTGTTATTGTCTAACAGTTTTGCTTTCACTGTTCTTCGACTAGTGAGAGCAGGCTTTTGGAGGGCTTTTTAGTCTGTGCCAGTTGCCCACTTTGCCCACCATCTAGAGACAAACAGAACAATCAGGGACTTACTCTCATGTCAGTCCTTGCTTTCTGAGGTCTCTGGCTAGTCTCAACCTTTCAGAATATTCTTAAACTTTATTTTGTATAGAGTCTATGATTTTTATGGGTACTTAGCAGAAAAGAAATACGTCTATTTCATCCTTCTAGAAGTGGAAAGCTCAGAGTCAAAGACATGTTGAAGATGCTTTCCCTAAGAACATATATCTTTATTTTTTCTCATTACTGTTTCTCAAAGATGAAACTGAATTAAAATAATCTACTTGGAAAATACCTTAGTGGTGTTATTTTATGTGAGTTAGTGACAAAGTTGAATGCTTTTTGTCTTTATATCTATTATATTTTTAGACTAAAACATTTCTGCAAGTGCTTATCTAAAAACTGAACATTTATAAAATGCAGTTCTCAGCTAAATATTCTTCTTTGAACCATAAGAAATGTTTGATAATTTGGATTTATCCAGCAGATTCACATAAAATATTTATAGGTAAAAGGTAGTTGGATTTTAAAACTTGTAATAATCAAAACAGTATTTGGTCATTTGAGAGTTTGTGTAAATCAGTAATGGGTTTGGGTTAGTCTTTTAGTCAATATAACTAGGTATATCTTGAGTCTAACTCAGAAGTGCCATTGCTGCCTTATGATACAAACCTGATGTTAGCAGGAACCCAAACCATTTTATTCTTTTAAGTTTTTATTTAAATTCCAGTTAGTTAACATACAGTATAACATTAATTTCAGGTATATAAAACAGTGATTCAACACTTTCATACAACACCCAGTGCTCATCACAAGTGCACTCCTTAATCCCCATCACCTGTTTCACCCATCTCCCCTCTGAATACATTACCAGTTTTAAAAAATCATTGCTAATATTACAACTTGTTCAACACATATACATACTCTTTAATAAAATTATGATTTGAGTATGCATGAAAAGATGTGGAAATGACTCAGTGCAAAATGGCATGTTAATGTCAATGAAAAGAGATAAACACTAAACCAAATTCTCTGAAGAATAATTTTTCAAAGATTTATCTATTTATTTATTTATTTATTTATTTGAGAGGGAGAGATAGGATTAGAGAGAGAGAGTGGGGGAGGGGCAGAGAGAGAGCGTCCTCAAGCAGATCCCCTGATTGAATGAGGAGCCCAACGTAGGGCTCAATCCCAGGACCCTGAGATCATGACTTGAGCTAAAACCAAGAGTCAGAAGCCAAACTGACTGAGCCACCCAGGCTCCCCTCTGAAGAATAAATATAGAGATGCAGTAGTTTATACTATCTCAGATTGCAATTTGAATTAATTTGACATATATCCTTCTGACAACACTTCTGGTTTTATCCTGAAGTAACCAAATATGATTATTATTATTATTCCACCTCTCGTTTTTCAATTCTTTTCCACATTACAAATGGCAAAGTAAATTTTTCCCAGTAAATTTTCTCCTGGGCCGGGCTTACCCAAGAGGAAAGAGGAAGGCTGTGATGATCAAGAGAAGCACGATTCCTGCGCTGTAATTATAAAAGTCTCTGCATTATGTTCACATAAGGGGGGAATTTTTCAAATGTGTCCCAAGGGAACATTAGAAATGGAGTGTAGGACAAAGGCAAAAGCCCCCAAAGGAAAAGGGAGAAGGAAAGAAAGCAGAGGTGAGGTGACACACTGAGAAGCAGAGAGCAGAAAAGAGGCAGAGGAGGGGGCGTGCACGTTCCCAAGTCCAGGGCCTCCCAGGGTGGTCATTTACACCCTGGAGTAACAGGTGGACAGCAACCTCTCTCTTCAGTGTAACTTGCTCCCTGGAATCTCATCTGAGCTCACTGTTGGCACAGTTACAGTCCCTCATACCTCCCAGGAGAACCAACTTCTCCTGACCAGTCAGCCCAGAGGACCCCTGTGCTCCTGCTCAGATCCCCACACTCTGCTGAGAGATAGGGTCTCTAAACCTGAGAGGCCGTGGACAAAATTCAGTACAATTCAGGTGGTTTGTGACCTCATTGAGCAAAACATTACACTGTTATTTTCACTAATGTCAGAAAAGCCTCATTAGGGAAACTGAATTTTCCCTAAGGAGTCCCATGTCATTCCCGGCCCCCAGTCCGCCAATTCCACTGTCAATGGAGAACCCCCCACCCAGCAGTACGAGGAGCACGTCATCAAAACTACTATGGAAAATGAGGATATAGGCCAGAATTTTCCAGTTTGGCAGATTTTTTTTCCTAACTCATTACAGACAAAATGAAAGTAGATTTTAAGAACAATAACCACGGTCCTATGATTCTCACACTCAAACACAATAACAACATGGTAGGAATTAAGCAGTAGAATGTAGGAAAATAAAGCACCACCTTGTCTTCTATTCATAGCTCAGCAGCCTAATTTCTAAGCCACTCAAAGACCAGGCCACCCAACAATTTAGAAGTGCTTTCCCTTCCAACAACCGGTTCACCAGAAAGAGAAACTGGTGGTAATTTATTTCACCCTAACACGTGTAGTCTTTACATTGAGGGGTGGAGACTGTGTACATATTAGATGCAGATTTTCATGCCCTGCATTTTTTAGAAAAATCAGAGTCCCTCTTATTTTTAGTATGTAGGTTTTATTTCTTATCAGTGAACTACGTGGTGAACAGGAGATTTTATCTTGAAGTTAAGCAGTGCGACATTCTAGGACAGTGACAGAATTGGGATGAACTTGTGACAACCTGAAACAAAAGACAGAGGGTTGAACATCTCTACGTACATAGCCCCTGTTCTCTCTGAGCTCCATGGAGAGCGGCTTGCTCACAGCACATCTGAATGTACTGTGAGTCTGGACTCCATCAGAGGGACACGTGACCCCAGTTGCTTCTTCCTTCTGGAGGGACGAGCCAGAGTGGCCTGCTGAAAGATTGAGACACTAGGGGCTCAGGGAGAAAACTGTAGATTTTAGGTGGCTCCAAGGGACATAAGAAGTTCTAGGAAGGGGGACCTGTCCAATTCATTTCTCTTTTCAGGTAACTCACCGAACGCCACTTCTCAAAGTCCATCCCCTAACCCCAGGGGCTCCTTTCTTCAGAGCCACAAATATATTGACCTTCTTTTATGTAAAGTAAGAAGAAACTTGACGACTGGCCTCACCCCACATCTGTTTCCTGGATGAACTAAGCAGGTTCTAACTGGGTTTGCATCTGGGAATGCAAACACCAATGTTGGATAGTGAGCATTTAGACCCAGGGAACTCCTGCTGGCAATAGTCACATGACTGGCTCCACCTGGTGGGAAGGTGGCCCCAGTGATGGCTTAGGGCAGGACTACAGTGAGTTCAGTCCAGCTGGGAAGGCACATCAGTCCTTCCACCCCCTTCAGGATTCTCTGGTCCCTGCTAAGGTGTCTGAGCCCCAGTCCCCCATCCCCTTCCACAATAACCCCAGTCAGTGCTCCATCATGTGGGGCCAGATAGGAGCAGAGGTCCAGCCATGTGGCTGGAGCACTTTCACCCATGCCAAAACTCTAGATAATCCATGTAAGGTTGAAAAGAAGGCACTTGGGCGCCTGGGTGGCTCAGTTGGTTAAGTGTCTGCCTTTGGCTCAGGTCATGATCCCCAGGTCCTGCCCAGCATCGGGCTATCTGCTCCATGGGGAGGCTGCTTCTCCCTCTGCCTCTGTCTAGCTCTCTCTCTGTCTCTTGTGAATAAATAAAATCTTGAAAGAAAGAAAGAAAGAAAGAAAGAAAGAAAGAAAGAAAGAAAGAAAGAAAGAAAAAGAAAAAAGGCATTTGATAGGAGCTTAGAGGACATTATCAGCCCTGTCCCAGGGACCCTTTCCTACCATTCTCATTTGCAATCCCAATGGACACAAGAGTTGTACTAGGGCAAAGGAGCCAGTCAGAGGGTTTGATGTGCACCAAAACCAAAATCAGACAGCCCAAAATCTGCAGGAATGGGGCCTACGTCTGACCTGAGAATTTCTTTTTAGTCAAAGCACAGCAGTCCTTCACTTATCTCTGGAATAGGGGGGAAGAATCCTGTTTGTTGGGGAAAAAAAGAGGAGTTGGCTAATCCCTGATGGAACTCCTCAGTGATCTTTGGGCTGCCCCCCTTTCCTTTCCTGTGCCTCCCGTAGCCCTTCATCCAGCTTCTGGGAACTTGACCCTCAGCGGGCACAGCTGGTAACTCACATCTGTAACAGCTTGCCATGGTGTGTTCCCTCAGAGAATCCAGCTTATCAGCATCCCCTTTCCATCCCAGACTGACCTCTGGGTTAGCAATAGGCAGAGTTTGAGTATGTATTTCCCAGCTCAGGTCGCTGGCCTCCCCTTGCCCCTTTGCCACCAGGCTTTGTGTCCAGTCAACAGGCAGGCCTGGACAGGCAGGCCAGGCAGACCCAGCTCTGGGCACTCTGGGCAAACTCTCAGGAGGAAACCAGAGGTCAACTACTTTGTGGGAGAATTTGACTGAGCTTTTGCTTTTTCTCTGCTTTTCCTCAACTCCTTGCCACACAGGTAAGCTGCAATCTTACCACTCTGGGTTACAATAAATCCAATGCTCTGGGATTTCTGAGGGCCATTTACTCAGGAATGTGGGGTTCCACAGTGGGTCATCAGAGCCAGGTGGTCACCAATGACTTATCCATTCTCAGATATAGTGACCATGGACTGTGCCTCCATGGTGATCTTCCCTAGCCCCCAGGGGTGCTGCCTCATACCCCTGGGGTAACCCATCAGAACTGTGTTACCAACCCTATATTCAGCACCATTCAGTCCAACAAATGGCTCAGGAGAACGCTAATGCCATCATTTGACGCAGCCTAGAATTCCCAGATAATAGAACCAATGCTTCCTGTGGAGAGGAACCTGTGTCCTGCGGAGAAGAACCTGTGGAAGGGTACATACGGTCAAGGATGGGGCTATAGGCATGGTGTTGCTGCACTGCAGTAGAGAGACCTCAAACATGTAGGTCAAGTGCTGCTCTCTACATAGGACAATCATGGGAAGAAACATACAAGGATGAAATAAACATGTAGGTCTGAGGCATTGAGCACTCTGAGTTTAGATGCCACCAGAATAGGAGCGTTACCTTAAGTTAGATGCTCCCAGAAGCAGACCCTTTAGACGAGGATTTAAACCCAAGTAGTTGCTTTGGGAAGTAAGGGACAGTGATCAAGAATAAGCAACATGGCTATCCCCAAACCCTTGCACACCTGTACAGACATGCCACACCTATCACCAAAAGATGGGACATATTTTTGTTCTCTTTGATTTGGGGCTGGCTCTATTTACCTGCATATAAAGTGGTAGAGGTGGCATACTGAAACTTCTAAGCCCACACTTTAAGGGGCATCTTCTGTTTTCATCCAGTGGGTGTCCAGTGAAGAAGCTAACAGACTGCTCTGTGATGACAGATCATGAGCGCAGCTGTTCTGGCCAGCCCAGCCGAGGCCACAGACTTGAGACTGAAGATAGTTGGGTATTCCAGCCCCGACTGAGCTCTTGGCTGAAGACAGCTGTATTAGTGAGTCCAACTGGTACTACTAGTCACAGAAAACTGCCCAGCTGATCCCAGCAAGTACAGAGATATAAGAAATTGCTTAAAGCCATTACTTTTGCGAATTGTTTGTTATATAACAGGAGTTAAGTAATACAGGAAGTGATGTCAAAGTACAAATAGGAGAGTGGGGAATTGGTACAAAGATTGAATTGATGAGTGCATTCTTGTGTGTGCACCTGGGCTCTGCCTTGCTGGGGACCTCAGGCAACATGATCCAGCAGTGTCCCTCCTGTGGCAACAGAGAGCTAGTTATTTTTCCATCAACTCCCATTGGTCATTGGTTGGGTATGTTAACCTGGAGACTAATTCCCTGGCATTTGGCTTTTCCAGCAAGAAAAAAAACCTCAAGTGAAGACTCCTGGGTGGTGTAGTTAGACTGGCGTGCACAGGAGCCATGCCTGCTGCAGAACTACTTCCCATCAGCTGCCGGTCCCCTGGAGATCTGGAGGCCTGGTCCCATGGGAATGTGTGAAGGATTATTCTCAGCTCATTCATTTTATTGCTGGGGAAGCCAGAAAGTGTTCCAAGATCATTCTGCTTGCTCCAAGATGTTATGGAAGCCTGAAACTGGACTAAAAATAACAGCTCCATAAGAACTGAGACATTTTTTCATGAGAAAGTAGCATTCTTTCTGCATCTAGATGGGCAATGGACAATATGAGCTCGTTCCTCACATTTCTTTGTACCCTGGGTCACTTAGTTCTCATTTCCACAGGTGGTTAAGAAACTGGAAGATCCAAGCATGGTATCCAAGATACCATGGGCAGCACAGGAGACACAGACGTGCCTGGAAGAAGCAGAGATGCACACCCAGCTGAAGGGGATGTACCAGATCACCAGATGGCAGGCGCTGCTTGGCGGCATTAGAAACAGAGGCTGGATATTGTATGTACGCCAAGACAACAAGAGAGGGGCATGCCGGAATGAAAGGTAAGGAGTGAATTAAGGGAAAACAATGGTGAACTAAACACACAATTGAGGGGAAAATAAAAGCTAACATTCAAATTAGAAGTAGTTGATAACACAGAGGATCGAATCAGCCTGACAAAAAAAAACAAAAAACATGTGAATCAAGGTGCAAAATAAAAAGGACACAGAAAAAATGACAGAGGGAATAGACAGGACAGGATGTATGAAACCTGTGGGATAGACAGAAACATCAATAAATAGAAGAAAAACAATCGTTAACTTTAAAAGAATGCTTCTCATATCTGAAACAGGCTGCCCCATCCTAATTTCTGGTCAAGTTGGATGCAGAGAAGCTTATTTTCTGAGAAGATGTGGAGAAAAAGGATCAGTGTGCAGCAAAGCAGCACAGAGGAGTGATTGAAAATAGAGACAGTGGTTTTCAGGGTTTGAATTTAAGCTCTTTGAATTATCATGTTGCAAAGCCTTTGGTTCGTTTTCTTCTTTGTCCCTGTTACCTCATCTGTAAAAGAGACAGTGTCACTGATCTTATAGACTCAAATGTGTTACCTCTACTTAAAGCATACAACACTGCCTGACACATAGCAAGTATTAAATAAATGTTAGCTCTTATAATTTGAGGAATCAGTATTCAGTTTCATAACTGGTAGCTATTAATTTAGTATTCCATTGCCATCAATGCTAAAATCCGTGAATGTTCCAGCTGGACATTGGCTTAAAATATTTATACATTAGGTTCTGCTATCTTTACAGTAATGACAATAATTATTCCTATCATTTTTATAAATATTTTACTGAGCATTCAGATAAAGTAAGTTAAAAAGTTATTGTCTTCTACTAGGCTAATCTGGACTTTCCAAGTCAGGATTTAAGCAAAACATCAGGTAGGAATACTTGTATTTATTGTGCTATTATACTTTAAAGGTACTATCATACCCGCCTTTAAATAACTTTCCCGGAGGCGCTGGGGTGACACAGTTGGTTGAGCGACCAACTCTTAGTTTCCTCTCCAGTCGTGGTCTCGGGGGTCCTGGGATCGAGCCTCACATCGGGCTCTGCACTCAGCGTGGAGTCTGCTTAAGATTCTCACTGTCACTCTCCCTCTGCTCCTCCCACACATGCTCGCTCTCTCTCTCTCTCTCTCAAATAAATAAAGTCTTAAAAAATAAAAAATAAATTATATAAAAATAAATATCTTTTCCAGAATTGCATTTATCCACACTTTTCATCTCCTGTCCATAAAGAGCCTTTTGGCCTGTAGACGCAACAGTTGATAGGTTAAGTCAAGTCCTGTCCATGTGGTCTTCAAGTGAGGGAATAACCCGTAAGTTTAAGGAATGGCGAAAAGGAAACAAATATTTTTAAGGTGGAACATCTTGGATAGGATACAGATAAATGAACAATGAATAATCTTGCTGGTCAGTGTAGCTGAATGTGCACCTTACTCTCAAATTCCACATTCAAATATCTTTCAGGACCAAATCTCTTTTCCTGAATATATTGGCTCCTTCTCAGATCTTAACACAGCTTACTTAATACAATCTGTTTGCCAACACTTTTATCAATGTACTGGTTAACATAAACCTTTATTATTACTCATAAAATTACTGAGACTCAATATTTATTTAGCCATCTTACCAGGACTATGAATTCCACTATGTGACTCTCTGTTGCATAAAGAAATATTTATTATTTATGCTCTGAATTTACTACCCTCTTAATTTCCCTTAGTGTCTCTATGACAAAGTTTATACTCAGGCATTTGGAATGTCACACTCATTCGTCGTGTTGCTCATAACTCATTTATAAACCAGAATAACGTTCATGCTCTTGCCAGTGGCTGGAGTGCTGCCCTAGACCTTAACAGGTTTAAATGCCAAATTTTAAAACCACTATTAAAATATTTCATCACCTCGTGAAGCTGAACTCTTCCTTTTTTATAAGTGCTTTCGATAATGCGGCTCTTTTTGCCTTCTTCTGCACATTTTGTTTAAGAATACTACCACATAAGACGATTCAAATAATCATTCACTTAGGTGTGAAATTATGCTTAAAATCATCAAAGTAAACAGATTTACACTACATTTCAAAAAATTGTATCTATGTAATTTACATAAGCTCTTCTCGTCTCAGCTTTATTATGAAAAATTATCTGGACTTAATGGAGAATAAAAAACTATACTCTAAAATTTGCACTATTACAACTTCCTGGTAATTTTTTCTCAATTATTTTCAAATATTCCCCCATTTTCTTATGTTTGTTCCTATGGTTTTTACCATGAACTTAAAATATTTGTAAATAAATAATAACATTGTAAATAAAATGCACAGTTTTGTAAAAAACACTATATTGTACAAATTGATACCCATTTATATGTTCTCGTGTGAAAGCATTGTTCATGTCATTGTTCTTATTTTTTCTATATCTTTATTAGCAGCTCTATTGAAATATATAATTTGCATACCATGCTATTCATCCATTTCAAGTCTAAACTTCAATTGATTTTAGTGCATTTACAGGATTGCACAACCATCCCCATAATCACCTTCAGAACATTTTCATCACTCCAGAAAAAAAACCCATAGTCATAAGTAATCACTCCCATTATCCCTCAAGCTCTCAGAGGGAGAACGGGACATATGGTGATGGAAGCAGAGGGTGGGATGATGCAAGGAAGGGGCCATGAGTCAAAGAACATATGCAGCATATAGGGTTTGAAAAAAACAAGGAAATGAATTCTCCCCTGGAGCCTCCAGAAAGGAGTGCAGCTCTGCTGACATCTGGAATCTAGCCCATTGAGATACATATCAAACTTCTGATCTACAGGACTGCAAGATAACACCTTTATTTTTTTAAGTCACAAAATCTATGGTAACTTGTTACAACAGCAATAGAATATTATACTAGTCTATAGAAGAAAATTGATTTTTGTATATTGATCTTGTATCTTGCAACCTTGCTTTACTTACTGCTTTGTTCTAATAGGTTTTTTTTTAGTGAATTCTATAGAATTTTCTACATACAAGATTATGTTATGTTCAAATAGATATAGTTTTACTCTTCTAATCAGAATGCCTTTTGCTTCTTTTTTTTGACTAATTATCCTCTCTAGAACCTCCAGCACGATATCATGAATAGAAGTAGCAAGAGTGGACACATTTATCTCGCTCCTGAGCTTAGAATTAAGCATTCAATCTTTCACCATTAAGTATAATGTTAACTGAGGGCTTTGTGTAGATATTCATTATTAGGTTGAGGAAGTCCCCTTCTATACCTAGTGTATTGTGTGCTTTTTTTCATGAAAGAGTGCTGGATTTTGTCAAGTGTTTTTCTATGTCTATTGAAATAATCATGTGGTTTTGCCCTGCGTTTTGAAGGTACCTGGGATTTTTTGTAAACAGGCATGCAAACATGGAAATGACTGTTATGAAGGAATAAGTTTGCTCACAGTTCCCTAGAAACAGGAGGCCTGACATGTATGCAGGGCCACACAAGGGAGCACCACAGTCAGTAATGAGGCAGAGGAATGAGGGGAAAATGTTGGCAAGAACCTTTATTGTGGTGTATGCCAGAAGGAATGGTCTATGCAGGATAATCAGGTTTAGGATCGCTTAATTTGAATAATTTTGGTGGTCTCTGGGATATAGGGAATGTCTCTAGATGTCTGGTAGCTGGCCCTGGGATGATTAGGGCAGTGAGAGAGTACCCATGGGTGTGAAAACCACATAAAGGAGGTGGTGGGGTGGGGGTGTGCTTTGGATTGGTTAGCTTGCACATGAGAGGCACACTTGCAGGCAAGTTGTTATTTCCAGGAATTGGCTAACCCTGGGAGAGGCAGTCCCCTCAGAGTCAACAAGGCCCAAGATGGCTAAGCACCAAGAAACAGAACAATAAAAAGACACACTTAATACACCCTGTATTCTAGTGAAATGGTGTTTCACAACAATTGGTTTTTTTAATGTTAAACCAACATTGTACTTCTGGGATAAATTCCACTTCAACATGTTGTATAATTCTTTTTATATGTTTCTGGATTTGATTTAATAGTTTTTTAAAGGTTTTTATACGTTTTTTAATTTCTGAAAGGCACTATTCTACATCTTTGCTTTTTTTTCTTTTTGGGGGTTTTAGTGGAGGAGGGTAGTTTGGTTGATTTTGTTTGTTTGTTTTCCCTGGGGATGCCTTTGCCTTGTTTTGTTATCAGGATAATGATAATCTCATGGAATGAGTTGGGAAGTGTTCCCTAGTCTTTAATTTTTTTGAAGACATTGTGAAGAATTGGTATTAATTCTTCTTTAAATATTGTTCCACAAAAAACTACTAGAACTGATAAGTGAATTCTGTAAAGTTCCAAGATACAAAATCATTGTTCAGAAATCTGTTACATTTCTATACACTAATAATGAAGCAACAGAAAGAGAAATCGAGGAAACAATTCCATTTACAATTGCATCAAAAATAATAAGATACCTAGAAATAAACTTGACCAAAGAGGTTAAAGACCTGTGCTCTGAAAACCATAAAACATTGATTAAAACAAAACAAAACATAACTGAAGATGAAACAAATAGAAAGACATTCCATGCTCATGGATCGAAGAACAAATATTGTTAAAATGTCTATACTACCCAGAGAAATCTACACATTTAATGTGACCCCTATTAAAATACCAAAAGCATTTTTTGCAGAATTAGAACAAACAATCCTAAAGTTTGTGTGGATCCACAAAAAGACCCCAAACAGCCTAAGCAGTCTTGAAAAAGAAAAGCAAAACTGGAGGTATCACAATTACAGACTTCAAGTTATATTACAAACCTGCCATGATCAAAACAGTATGGTACTGGCACAAGAAATAGACACATAGGTCAATAGAACAGAATAGAAAACCCAGAATTATATGGTCAATTAGTCTTTGACAAAGCTGGAAAGGATATCCAATGGAAAAAAATTCTCTTCAACAAATGGTTTTGGGAAAACTGGACAGCAACATGCAGAAGAATGAAACTGTACCACTTTCTTATACCATACACAAAGATAAATTCAAAATGTGTGAAACATCTAAATGTGGGACATGAAACCATAAAAATTCTAGAACAGAACCCAGGCAGTAACCTCCTTGACCTTGGCCATAGCAACTTCTTACTAGATATGTCTCCAGAGGCAAGGGAAACAAAAGCAAAAATAAACTAATGGGAATACATCAAAATAAAAAGCTTCTGCATAGTGAAGGAAACAGTCAACAAAACTAAAAAGCAACCTAGTGAATGGGAGATATTTGAATGACGTATCAGATAAAGGGTGAGTATCTAAAGTGTGTAAAGAACTTATACAAATCTATACTGCTCAAATAAATAATCCAATTTAAAAATGGGCAGAGGCATGAATAGACATTTCTCCAAAGAAGACGTCCAGATGGCCAACAGACTCATGAAAATATACTCAACATCACTTATCATCAGGGAAATGTAAATTAAACAACAATGTGGTATCACATTACACCTGTCAGAATGGCTAAAATCAAAGACACAAGAAACAAAAGGTGTTGGCGAGGATGTGGAGAAAAAGGAATCCTTGTGCCTACTGGTGGGAATGCAAACTAGGGCAGCCACTGTAGAAAACAGTATGGAGATTCCTTAAAAAGTTAAATATGAAACTATCTTATAATCCAGTAATCTCACTACTAGAGATTTACCAAAAAAAATAAAATTACTAAAAGCAAGCACTAAATACTAATTCAAAGGGATACATGTACCCCTATGTTTATTGCAGAATTATTTACAATAGCCAAATCATAACAGCCCAACTTTCCATCAACAGATGAATGGATAAAGAAGTGATAGATATACATATACAATGAAATATTACTCAGCCATAAAAATGAATGAAATCTTGCCATTTGCAACAACATAGACGGGGCTAGAGATTATAATACTAAGTGAAATAAGTCAGAGAAAGATAATTATGTGGGATTTAAGAAACAAAACGAATGAAGGAAAAATAAAGAGATAGAGACAAACAAAGAACCCGACTTTTCACAGTGAAGAACAAACTGATGGTGACCAGTGGGCAGGTGGGTGGAGGGATGGGTGGAGTAGGTCATGGGCACTAAATAGTGCACTTGTCTTGATAAGCACTGAGTGTTGAATCACTATATTGCACACCTGAAACTAATGTAACACTGAATGTTAACTATACTGGAATTACAATTTTAAACTTTAAAAAAAAAAAAAGACAAAACAGGGGTATGGGTCACCTCTGGCTTTACTTAATGCTCTGGTGAGAGAGCGCAGCCAAACTCGTAGGCCTGGAGCCTGCAGAATGAAGACCCATGAGGGCAGAAAACCTTGTCTGATTTATTTACCAGTGAGCCCCCAGGCCTGGAACTGTGTCTTTGGTAACATGGCAAGTGATAATAAATATTTGTTGAATGAAAAATAAATAAATAAATAAATAAATAAATAAATAAATAAAATAATTCTCTTCACTGACTGTAGAATGAAGTCCAAATTTACTTGAAACTTCCTCTTCAATGCCTTTTCTGTGCTGGGCCTTCAAACATACTTCTTCTTTTTTGAGATTTTATTTATTTATTTGACAGAGAGAGAGACAGCCAGAGAGAGAGGGAACACAAGCAGGGGTAGTGAGAGAGGAAGAAGCAGGCTCCCAGCGGAGCAGGTAGCCCGATGTGGGGCTCGATCCCAGGACCCTGGGATCACGCCCTAAGCCGAAGGCAGACACCCAACGACTGAGCCACCCAGGTGCCCCTCAAGCATGCTTCTTACTGTACCTTTTTGTTCTCTAAATCCCAGTGGTCACAAGTTACTTCCAGTGATTCTACTGCTTGTTTTGTTTGGCTGCATGGAATGTCCTCCATGATCATATTTTAATTATTAGCTCAAATATCTACAAATGCATGTATGTACACTTTTCTGCCAGCCCTTCTGCTCATGCCTATTAAGATTTACCAATTACCTACACATCTCCATTCAACCCTGTACAGATTTTATTATAAAAACATATGAGAGCGTGCACACACACACACACACACAATCTATATTCCTGTATCATATTCTAAGCTCCTTCAAGCCAGCAACATGCTTTCTTGGTATAATTTTATCTACTGTTTATAATTTATTTGATAAGAGTTACAAAAAAGTGAGAGAAAGCAGATTCACATACGTGATGATGAGGTGCTTCTGTTGTTAACAGAAAGCTTCAGCAAACAAACGTGCTTTCACATGAACATGGATTTCTTAACACGCAGTGAAAGAAGTGCACAGAGGGCTTAGTCAGAAGCCTTGCAGGGAGCAGAAAGGTGATGGGTGTGACAGGCACAGGAATACACAAATGAGAATCAGTGAATAAGGTTATTAACCAAGGTGATAATTTTCACCAGGAGGAATAAAGTAGGCCAGCATTGGAAAGGGATATATGTTTATTTCATACTCAATAGATACCAGATACATTATGTTTTTGTTTGTTTGTTTGTTTACATTTAATCTAAAAAAATTCCTTTAGGATGAGTAGATTTTTCTCAGGTTAGCTGTAAAGTGTGATAATTAATGATAGTTCAGGGATTGCTTTAAAAAAAAACTTTTCAATTTTTATTTGTATTTTAATGAGGCTTGGTAATCATATAATATCTTAAAGCAAAAAGTTTTTTAAACTGTAAATTTCACTCTTCTATAATTCTAAACTACAAAGACTTAGAATATCGTGAGAAAATTGCATACATTAAGACAAGTGACTTTCCCAAAATAAGTTATTACCTCGGAAAAGAAACCAAGTGTGTCTCTTTCCAAATTCTCTATCACTGCCCCTGCATTCTCCTGGGCTAGATTTACTCGTTTCTTACAGAGGGAAGGGGATCAAGGATAGAGGAACATCTGTAGAAGTAACGATCAAGTTTGAAGCATATGATATGTATCTAGTACACTTTATATTAATTTCCAGATGGTAAAGGTGTTTGCATTGGGGAGCTGTTTGTAATACTTCTCCTGGTAGATGGGTTAATGGGCATGGAGAAATGCTTCACAACATGATTAGAGCAGAGAATCCACCCTGGAAGCTCCTCAGAGCCTCCTCCCACATTCCAGGATGACTCTGTATTCATAAGCTACCTTCTTTCCATTTGTTGGGGGGGGAACTAGAAGTTAAGCACTTTCCTTAGACCATGAGCCTCTCTTCTCTGCATTCCATGGGCCTACTAAATTCCCCTAAGGAATTTAGGCAGGTTACACTGGAGTGGCGCAAATTTCACATAGTTTATGGGGTGCTGAGAAGATATTGTCCTTGACATCAAGACCTGAAGAATCAGGTCCCACCAAGGGGTGGTTATATATCCTTGGACTTTCAAGTCATCTCTTTTGGCTTGACTCCTTCATCACTAAAACAGTGAGAATAATTCCTACTTTACCTATTTGTCAAGACAGATGTGAAGATTAAACGAGAAGTTATGCATAAGTGTCTTGTAAACTATAGCTATCTTTCCAATATTAGGTGTTATTATGTAGAACAGTTGAATGAAAGGAAGATTAAATTTCAGTAAAGACAAAGTCAGTCACACAGCATGAAGAACATGCAGCTGTAAAAGATTATACTAGAGAAAGTAGACACCAAATGTTTCTCTAGATTAAATGTAGATTGTATTTTTAAGCCTCTTAAACATCATTTAATCCTTCCATATTTTAAATAAACTGTTTCATTTTCAAAATGAATGCTCTTTGAAGAGAATGTGAAAGATAAAAAAAAACAGTTGGCATAAGATAAAGTACCTTTATCTAAATGCTGAGGCTATTCACAACTTATATGGGTATTTTTTTTAATTGTGTTTACTTATTTTTGGGGGGGGGCAGAGGGAGAGAGAAAATCTCAAGCAGACTCCCCACTGAGCTTGGGGCTTGATGCAGAGCTCGATTTCAGGACCCTGGGACCACGACCTGAGCCAAAATCAAGAGGTAGATGCTTAACTGACTGAGCCACCCAGAAGCCCCTCTATGAGTATTTCTTTAAACATGTACATACTAACATTTTTCTGGAGTTTTAAACGTGTCTGCATGCCTTCAAAATTCCATGTAAACATTCATTTAATGGCTACAGAAAGTTCCTATAATGCATATTTGACTTC
This sequence comes from Ursus maritimus, assembly GCF_017311325.1. NCBI lineage: Eukaryota > Metazoa > Chordata > Mammalia > Carnivora > Ursidae > Ursus > Ursus maritimus. Next base: position 101,692,096 of record NW_024425563.1, read on the forward strand.
TCTTCTTGTACTTCTCATTTAATACCAGCCCTCCCTTCCCTTAGTTAGCTCCAGTATCAGGGAACTTTACCTTAGCCCATTGTTTTTCATCCCTGTCCATTCTCTGCTGATGGTTCCTTGCTATTGACTGGTGGAGAAATGTACCCCTATATGTAGCTGATGGAGTTCAGGACACACCACCCAAAAGATAGTGTCTTGGCATATTAAATATGGAGTTTCTCAAGGATTTTGATAAAACAGCAGAAACAGGAAGGCCCCTAGCCCAAACTCTTATATCAATTCTTCACAAATTATTGTTTCACTGTCTAAAAGGTATAAAAACTGCCTGCTCTGGTCAGTCCTTTGAGTCTTATATCTTTGTGGGGGTTCCTCATGTACACATGTAATTAAATTTATTTTTCTCTTCTTAATTTGTGTTTTTATTACAGGAGAGTCTCAGCCAAGAATCTAGAAGTTAGAGGGAAAATTATTTTTTCTTTTCTTACATAGCCAACTCCTGCTTGGATCCCTGTTGATACAGGTAAGAGATTGAAGTCAGAGAGACAGTGCCCCCCCCACACACACACACCTTGTCCATCCTGGAAGGGCAGCACTGAGGGTCTCCATCCTGGTCTCCCTCTTTCCTGCCTCACACTGAACCTTCAACCCCCATCATCCCCACTAAATAAAAAATGAAGCCTGCACAGCTGACACACTTTCTGGGGTTTAGACTAGCAGGATCTTCAATAGGTTGACCCATTTCCCTTCCTCCCTCCTCTATCTCTGGACTTGGGCTTCCCTGGATGTGGGAAGCTGGCCATGACAGGTAAGACTGGGCTTGGGGCTTTGGGCATCCCAAAGTCGGGAATGGCATGGCCGTCTGATTTTAGGAATCTTCAAGCCAGAGGGCTGGAGGGTGGGCAGACCTAAATCTGCCTATTTCAAGGACCAGAAGTTTAATTTATGGGAATTCAGCACTTCAGCTGATTGTGTTTCTGCTTCCTCTTTCACTAGCCCTTTAATTGGTGGAAATTCTTTCCAGATTCTGGGGAGAAGTATACTGAGAATCTCTGCATTCTTTCTTGTTGTGACTTTGCAGCTTTTTTTCTGTAGTTTTACAGGTGGAAAAACATTTTGAGAAGCCATTGCTAATCACATACATTTTATCCTGGAAGTCTAAATCGTTTTCTTTATGTATAGAGGAAGAAAAGGTTCATTTTGGCTAGGAGAGAGGTAAACCATGATACCAAATGCTCTATATGGTGCAATTGTAAAAGATATAGCAGCAAAATAAATAACGTCCTATAACTACCTTTGCCATGTCACACATAATTTGGCACAATGATATTGTATTAGTTTGCTAGAGCTACCATAACAAAGTATCATAGACCAAGTGGCTTAAATAACAGAAATTTATTTTCTCATAATTCTGAAGGCTACAAGTCTAAGATCAAGGTATTAGCAAGTTGGTTTTTCCAAAGGCCTCTTTCCTTAGCTTGTAAGTGGCTGTCTTCCTGATTCCTCATAAGGTCTTCCTTCTGAATGTCTGTGTTCTTATCTCTTCTGCTTTTTTTTTAAGATTTTATTTATTTGAGAGAGAGAGAGAGAGGCAGCATGAGTGGGGGAAGGAGAAGAGGGAGATGGACAAGCAGACTCCTTTTTGAGCGTGGAGACCAACATGGAGCTGGATCTCAGGACTCTCAGATCATGACTTGAGCCACAATCAAGAGTGGGACATTTAACCAAATGAGCCACCCAGGCACCCCTCTCACTCTAATAACCTCAGTTTAACTTAATTACCTCTCTCAAAAACCTTATCTCCAAATACGGTTACATTCTGAGGTACTGGGGATTACGACTTCAATGTATAAATTTGGAGGGGACACACTTCGTAGCAGAGGTGAAGAGCAATCCAGATAGATTTTTACAAAACCGACTAATATAATAGTATTACACTTTATTGAAAAATAATTATCTACCTTAAATAGCTACTGATTTATTTTACATGTAAATTCATACAACAGACTACAATTCTTATTAATTCACATAACACTTAAGCTATGCATTCAAGCATTATTCTTCAAGTTCATATGAAGAGCATGACCATTCATCACAAAGTCAAAATAAAAATGAATTGGTACCAGAAAAAACTCTTCCAGTGGGTTTCATAAAAGTTGCTTTAAAATTTAGCACTCAGGATAATCAAAAGAACCAACATTGTAAATTCAGTTTCCAATCCCCTTGTCTGTCTGAAATGTGGACAGACAAGATGGCTTCAAGGAAATGTTTGTAATTATTGTACTAACATGCTTCAGTATTCTGCATGTTCAGGACATACAACCAAATCTTGAGTAATAGAATTTTAAAACCAAGCTTACTTTTCATCATTTTCAGCACTATAATGGTCCCTTGCCCACAATATACCAGGACATTTTAAAAAGCTTTGCAAACAGTACTAAGAAACGAATGTTTTTTTATTACCCCTAAAAGAAAATTCACAGAAAAGAATTTAAACATCCAAATTAAGATAGGTATAACAATCCTGACTTGTACAATAACTTTCTTTATTATGAGAATTTATAAAAGCAAATGTATTTGGTATTTTAGAAGGAACAGGAAGGTTCAAACAATTTTTGTAATTTGGAAATTAAATATGCCCTTTATAGTCATATAACAACTTTTTGTTCTATAACTTTTAATTCTAAATTCTTCAGTATCTATAAAATGAATTTTGTATATCCAATATTCCATGTTTATTATAATTGTTTTTTTTAATATTAAATTATAAAAAGTTTGTATTTTTTAGTAGTTTAAGATATTTAATATTAGGCTTATTTATCTTATAACTGGAAGTTTGTACCTTTTGACCACTTTAACCCTTTTTTCCTATCCAGCTGCCTCCTCTGATAGTCACCAATCTGTTCTGTTTTTATGATTTTTTTTTTTTAGATTCTGTATATAAGTAAGATCACATAATATTTGTTTCTTTGTGTCTGACTTTTTCCATTTAGCCTAATGCCCTCAAGGTCCATCCATGTTATTGCAAATGACAGCTTTTTTTTTTTGCTTGTTTATATTTTTTTATGGCTGTATAATATCCCATTGTATATATAGACTACATTTTCTTTACCCATCCATCAATGGGCACAAGTTTTATTCATGTCTTGGCTATTGTAAATAATGCTGCAATGAACATCGGATGCAGATTATCTCTTTGAGATAATGATTTCTTGTCCTTCAGCTATATACCCAGAAGCAGAACGGATGGACTGTACGGTAGTACTATTTGTAATTTTTTGAGGAGCCTCAATACTGTTTTCAATAGTGGTTGTACAAATTTCAACTGTTCACAAGCAGCATATGAGACTCCCCTTTTCCCCATATACTCACTAACACTTATTCTTATTTCTTATTTCACAAATCATTCTAACTACTTATATGCAATTATATTGAGCAATTCAGAAATATTTTAAAATACATAAACATTTACAGTTAAAGGTTAATTTTTTTCTAATAAACTGCACTATTGCAACATAGAATGAGGTGGAAAGGTGAAATTAATCTTATTGCATATTTATATAGTCTATTATGTAGCACCAACATTAATTTTGAACACTAACAATTTGAAATATTTCATTTTACATGTCTTAATATGAACAAACTAGACCTCTGTGCTATTTTTCATTATGATTTCCTCTTCTAATCCAGTTGCATCGTCTTTTTTGTGTGGTGGGCAGATGATAAGAAATATTGTAATGGCGAAGTAGAAGACTTCCAGATGGTATTACAGTTGTTGACCTTCAGACAACATGGGTTTGAACTGCACAGGTCAACTTATACACAGATTTTTTCAATAAATACAGTACAGTACTGTAAATGTATTTTCTTTTCCTTATGGTTTTCTTAATAACAATTTTCTGTAGCTTACTTTATTGTAAGAAGGAGTATATAATACATATACAATAAATGTGTTATTCAATTGTTTAAGCTATTGGTAAGGCTTCTGTTACTTAAGTTTTGAAGAAATCAAGTTATACACAGATTTTGACTGCATAAAGCGTTGGCACCCCTAATCCCCATGTTGTTCAGTGGTCAACAGTAATTATGGAATACTACTCAGCCATAAAAAAAATAATGAAATCTTGGGGCGCCTGGGTGGCACAGCGGTTGAGTGTCTGCCTTCAGCTCAGGGCGTGATCCGGGCGTTATGGGATCGAGCCCCACATCAGGCTCTTCCGCTATGAGCCTGCTTCTTCCTCTCCCACTCCCCCTGCTTGTGTTCCCTCTCTCGCTGGCTGTCTCTATCTCTGTCGAATAAATAAAATAAAATCTTTAAAAAAAAAAAATAATGAAATCTTGCCATTTTCAAAGATATGAATGGAACTAGAGTGTATTATGTTAAGTAAAATAGTCAGAGGAAGACAAATACCATATGATTTCACTCATATGTAGAATCTAAGAAACAAAACAGATGGATATGGGGGAAGGAAGGAAAAAAAAGAGAGAGGGAGGCAAACCATAAGAGACTATTAACTATAGAGAACAAACTGAGGGCTGTTGGAGGGGAAGTGGGAGGGGATGGGTTAAATGCATGATGGGTATTAAGGAGGGCACTTGTTGTGATAAGCACTGAGTGTTATATGTAAGTGATAAATCATTAAATTCTACTCTTGAAACCAATATTACACACATGTTAACTAGAATTTAAATAGAAAAGAAACAAGCTAGCAAAAAATGGTCAACTATAATTGATAATAGAACTATAAAATTTGACTCAGTGCTCTCAAAGAAGAAACAGAGGCATGTTGCCTTACATTCTATAACACACATTTAATCAGATTAGACACATAACTGAGCCTCCAGTATCTTAACTGTACTTCCTTTTTATTTTTCACAAACCAATTTTTGATCTTTATCCCTTCATACCTGAATCACCATAGCTGCCTCATAACTAGCCTCCTGCCCAGTTTCTTCCACATTTAAGCACACTGTATAACACTTCACTTCACAACATGTTCTCTTTATTTCACCCTTCCCTGCTAAAAAAAAAAAAAAAAAAAAAAAAGTGACCCCTCCACCATTGAATTATTTTCGCTAATAAGAACAAACAACAAATTTGTCAAAGCCATGACCCAAAGCCAGGTCTATCTAACCTAGACCCTTTGATTTTTTTTAAGCCTATGTTATTCTACTAATACCAGTGTTTCTCAACTCTATATACTTAACGTATGAGTGACTTTAACATGAGAAAAAGAAAAACCCAAATTATTGTGGAACCTATATACATTGACTTACATTATTTTATTTCAATATTACACGCGTATACATTATATAAATTGAATGTAAATTTTCATGTCTAGAATTCATGCCTAGAAATTTCTATGCAAATTAAAGTCAAACAAATTTGTAAAGTAAATGAAAACAAAATGAAAATAATATTAACAAAACAAAGATGCTTAAAACCACTGGTAGTATTCACATTTTCCTTAAGATACTAGGAAACAAAATATTATTTTAAGAAAAAACAAAGATATATAAACATTAGAATATAAAGGAGAAAACTGTTGTTAAAATAACTGATTTGACCCTGGAAAAATCAAGTAGTGAATTATTTAAAATAATAAGAGTCCAACCAGGGGCACCTGGGTGGCACAGCGGTTAAGCGTCTGCCTTCGGCTCAGGGCGTGATCCTGGCATTATGGGATCGAGCCCCACATCAGGCTCCTCCGCTATGAGCCTGCTTCTTCCTCTCCCACCCCCCCTGCTTGTGTTCTCTCTCTCGCTGGCTTTCTCTCTCTTTGTCGAAAAAATAAAAATAAAATCTTTAAAAAAAATAAGAGTCCAACCAGGGGGCAGGTAAGGGGAAACTTTGAAAAATGAATGACCTCCACCATAAATAAAAAATGACAAGTTTGAAAACATAAGAAAAAAATCCATACATAATGGAAACAAATATTATAACTTACGGAAGTTTACTTGAAATACACTAGGCCTTGTGGAAGATAAGAGCTACAGCACGTGTATAGATGAGAAAACATAATATGTAAAGACTCAATTATCTCTAAATTAATCTATAAATTCAGTGCAATAGCAATGAAGATTTCAATAAGAATTTTTAAAGAAGTGGCAAATTGAGTCTAAATTTATAGAGAAGAGTAAATGTACACAGATACCATATACATGTATGTAGATAAAATGTGTAAAATATAATAGAAAAACATGGATTATTTACATAATACACAAATATAGGTTCTCAGGGGGTAGTGAAAGTCATTCTTCTTTTTTTTTTAAGAGAATGAGAGAGAGAGAGGGTGAGCGGGGGTGGGGGGAGCAAGGAAGAGAGAGAATCCCAAGCAGGCTCCACACTCAAGACCCTGAGATCATGACTTGAGCTGAAATCAAGGGTCAGGTGCTTAACTGACTGAGCCTCCCAGGCACCCCTAGTGAAAGTCATTCTTAAATAGAAAAAGTAAGCCATAACAGAAAACAATTCAAAATTTAACTAAATTAAGCAATTCATGAAACAAAAGCCTTCACAAATTCAAAACAAATAAAAGATTTTGGGACATATATTTAAAATATATAATAAATGATAAACTTTCAGATTATATAAAGAGTTTCTATAAATTAATACAAAAACTGAGCTATAAAAGAAGGAAAGATTTATATAGAATAGAAAGCACAATGACTAATTTATATATGACATGATCTCAGCCTCACTAGAAATTAAAATAACACTGAAATATTATTTTTCATTGTGAAAATAGGACTTAAGATTTGATAATATCAAGTTTTGATTTATGAAAGAATAAATTGGTACAGCCTCTCTGATGAGTAATTTGGAAGCGTGAATATTTTTGCCCCCACAACTTAATTTCTAAATATCCATCTTACAAACAGTCCTACAGCTACACAAAAGGGCACCAACAATAACATCTGTTGAAGAATTCTAATAAGCAAAAAAAAATTAGACATAACCAACATACCCCTTAACAAGAGAATGGTTTCAAAAATTGTGGTATAGTCATACTTTGGAACACTTTGCCACATTTGAATGTAAAGATAGCTAGATCCATATGAAGTCTCTTGGATACCTCACCAAGATGTATCAAACCTCTCCAGGTTTGGGTTTGAACACCTGTCACTTCTGCTGACACTCCTTTTCCACTGTGCTTTTCTCATCAGCTGTTCGCAGATATCGTGTAGCTACCCTTCTGCCCTCACGTCCTCCACGGACCTGTGCTGAGGTTCAGGGAGGCTGCTGCAACTTGTCCATGCTAGTAAATCTAAGATGACGAGGTCACTCACCGATTTTGCCTCATGGCATATCTGTCCCATGTGTATGTGGAAATACTCTCTGTCTATTCTATCCATGACCCAAGAGGGTTGCCTCCTCTCTTAGCGTATTTCTTAATTTAGCCCATTTACAAAACACTTGGGTAACTTTCCTTATAGATGAAATTTTGTGTATAGGTGTTTCATAGTTTCAAAGAAGAGTTTCCTAATCCTTGTGCTCAGTGAAACATGTGATTAGTTTGAAGGTACAAAGATGGGCATAATTAGTATTCTCCTTGGTATTACCTAGACAGCACACTATATTTTTGTGTAAACATCCAGGTTAATACACATATAAATAACCAGTTATATATATGACATTAGAAAGTTAAAGAAAAAAGCCCAATTTGTTATAAGTTGCAATATTTTGGTAAAAATAATGTAATTGAGATAAGACGTTTGTTTCAAGATATACATATCTTATGTGTTATGTAAATAAAAGTAATCATCTATGTAAATTTAACTGTGAAATATGTTATGCACATATACTAAGTGAACATTATTAAACAAAAGCCAACATTTATCTATAATAGAGAAGTATACTTAATGAATTCTGAATTCCTAAACTCTTGATTATTTACAACTGTGACTGACATGTTAATTTCTGAATTTTTAGCCAAATCTAAGGTGGTATAATTTGTATTATATATAATTTGTAATATAATTATGCTACTTTTCTCTGTAAAAGTCAAAATAGGTCTTTGTCCCAAACTTTATTGAATCTTGCCATAATAATAATGAAATGAAAGTATTGAATCTCATAAGATCTTCACCCATTTCCTGTTACGGGAATTGGCAGAACTTAGTGATGACTAGCATTTCTTCAAGTCAAGAGCTATATACTCAAAGACAGTCACAGTTTTCCACTTACTGGAAAATTAGAATGAATACATTCCAAAATCAATTTTTGCTTCTGAATGTAAAAAAAATACCGAATATTATGATACAAATTTTAGAATCAGACCTGTTATAGAACACACTTAATATTATGGATACTCTATGTATTGAAGAAAGTACCACTTCATAGTGCATTGAGCTGTATGACACTAAAATGAATAATTGAGCATTCCCAGCAGGTAACAGAACGTGCCACCTTCCACCCTGAAGTTGAAATTTCTAGCATTGATCTGGCTGGGAAACTTCGGCTGTGTCATTGTAACAATCACAGTTGTTAGGGTCCAGGGAGCTTGAATTTAAGGTTGTTCTGTTCCGTAAGGCAAGGTATTCAATATTTCCTGAGTAGGATCTTACTCTCAAGCAAAATCTTTTCCTAGTACAAAGAACTCTGAACCCTGGATTTTTCCACGATCCCAATGAGGTCTTACCTGAGAGTGTCATGGCATCTTGAGGTGGAACCGTGAGGTCCAGGATACTTCTGTTGCATGGTTGTTATTCTACTCCAAATGAGATTCGATTGGTTTGTAGGACTATGACTTATTGAAATGTCCATGATTCTTGCTGTTTCTATTCTGTTCCCTTCCTTCCTTCCTACCTTCTTCCTTCCTTCCTTCCTTCCTTCCTGCCTTCCTTTCTTCCTTCCTTCCTTCCTTCCAACTTTGAGCTTGTGAATGGTATGTGGTCTCATTGGAGGCTTAATAAACTCATTACTGACCTCTGCTTTGTAATGAAGAGCGGAAATTCCAGAAATGTGAGTTCTCCCAAACATTTCTTGCTTTAAACATTAAAAACATATGCAGGCCTGAATGTAAAAGAGCTAATTTAGTTAATCCAATTAACTTCATAATGCAAGTGCAACATATCATTAATGCTATTTCCTCCCATTTGTTTAATGGATTATCTAATTTGTTTAATATAAAAAAGTAAAACAGAATTAGATTCAGATGTTGACGGGTTTATTGAGAATGTGGGATGGAAAAGGAACAACACAGAATTCTGTAATGCCAAAGCTAAGGCATGAAACAAATTTTGTGTACTTCATAAACCTTAACCAGATTTAAATGTAACAGAACGAAGTAATGCAATTTGTATACATTATTTGCACTGCCATGTCTGATTTACCATGTGTTCCCCATGTATGGGCTCGTCTTAAACTCATCTTTAACTTAAACTCATCTTTACTTGAAATGCAGGAATTTAAGCAAACCCAGCCACAAATTAGGTGACCGGATGTTATGTCAAAGTGAATGCCTTTGCCTCGTTTCTCTTGTTCCCTTGATCCATCACCAAATTCATGTTCAACTTTGAAAACTAGACTCTGAGAAAGACTTCTCCCACCCGTGTTAGTATTATTGGGATATTCCCATCCACCCCCTCACCTCTCTCTCCCTTTCTTCTTCAGTTCCTTCATTTTGAAAATGTAAATAGTTACCGATGCAGGTAAATTTAAAGCTTTCAGAGTATAAAGTATCATAAGTAGAAAAGAGACACATACTAGTATATTCTGACAAACCAGAGAGAACTTCTCTCAAAAACTTTGGAGCTAAAATACAATCTTTTATTTTGTTTTGTTGTGCTTTGCTGCATTTTGTTTTGTTTCTCTTTGGCTTTGTTTTATGGGTGAACAAGACGACAGGGGCTATGCTTCCTAGGTTCTTATATACCAAATATGTCCTCTTACCCCTTCACATTAATCTTTCCATGCCGAAAATATAACAGTCACAGAAGACATGTGACTCTGGCCTTATTTACATTAGTTTTTCAAGCAGAAATTATCTTCTTTTAAAACAGATTTATTTATTTATTTATTTATTTATTTATTTATTTGAGAGCGAGAGAGAGAGAGAGAGAGCGAGAGAGAGAGAGAGAGCATGAGCTTGCACATCCAGCTGTGGGGGGGAGGGGCGGGGGAGGGGGAGGGGCGGGGGAGGGGGAGAGAATCTTACGAGGCTCCACGCCCAGCAGGGAGCCTGACACAGGGCTTGATCTCATGACCTTGAGATCATGACCTGAGCTGAAATAAAGAGTTGACACTTAACTGACTGAGCCATCCAGGCACCTCAGAAATTATCTCCTTGAACAAAATATGCACACCTTAATTTTGCTTTTATTTTAAATCTTACATATATTTTGTACTTTTTCTTTCTCCATATCTCAGTTTTTGCTAGACTACAATTTATTTTTAAGCTAATTTTTGCATTTTGTTTGCTATTCTATTTTCCTAATGGACACCCTTTATATTTTACAAATAATTATCAGTCTGTATTGTTCTAACAATCCGAAGAATTATTCAGTGGCTGCAAAATAGAAAAATGTAGAAAATAGGTACCTGGGTGGCTCAGTTGGTTAAGTGTCTGCCTTTGGCTAAGGTCGTGATGCCGGGGTCCTGGAATCCAGCCCAGCATCTGGCTTCTTGCTCAGCTGAGGAGCCTGCTTCTCCCTCTCCCTCTGCCCCTGCTCATGTTCTCTCTCTCACTCACTCTCTTTCTCAAAAAAAGAAGCAACATCTTTTTTAAAATAAAAAATTAAATTTAAAAAAATGTAGAATTATTTCCTTCCCTCATTTCGTGGTATAGAGTTTGTTGAGATTAGCTGAAATTTTGGTTCCAGATTGTTGCTTGTGTTTATGTAAATAATTTCTATACCATGTCTCTTTCACTTTACTTTCAGTGATGAAAGAAAAATTGAAAGGTAAACAAATTATACAATATTTGAAAAACTTACGTGGAAACAAAATATTACATTCCCCCTATAATCCATATTTTTTTTTCAATTTAAAACCTCTTGTTCCCTTCCTGTTTCACTGTTTCACCCAACGCTAAGAAATGGGATTTTGTACAGAACCCTGAGACCACAGCCTCTGCTAATCAGCAGCTGCTTGTGAGAGAAACGCAAGAAGATACAAAAGAGGAAAGAGTGGTTGATTCTGGTGGATGAAATAGAATTTTAAATAATGAGAGCATGTTGAAGGAAATAATTTATTAGACTTAGAAAATGAACCCTTATACACAAGACTATCATCTTTTTTTTTT
>NW_024425563.1:101703348-101772822 GCF_017311325.1 Ursus maritimus
TTTTTTTTTTCCTGCATGAAGTAATCATAAAATACTTTCCCTTGAATTTCCTCTGGGAGATAACCTTTAATCTCTAAGGAAATTTTTCCCCCTAATCAATCATCATGAGTGATATTCAAATTTGCAAATTTATGTATATAATTTTAAAAGATATATAAACATCTTTCCTCCTTTTTTAGTGAAAAGAATCTTATGTTTTCTTATCCTCCTTTATGCCAAAGAAATAAACTGATGCTTTTTTTTTTTAAATAATGAGTATGCATGATTGTCACATCATCTGTGACACATGGAGATGAAGAGCTTTAGACACATCTATTATTTTGGAGCCTTGCAGATATCAAGAATAATACCAGAATTACTGGCTTTTTATTGACCTTTGATTTCATAGAAAGTGTGTCTCTGGTTCATCTGGCATCTGTACCATGGGAAGAGCCTATGGACAAGTCAGGTAAGAACTTCTGCTGATATTCTGGTATTATTTTCTTTTCTTTGTTATTGGTTTCTAAATTACTGGATAATCTTGTGAAAGAACTGAAGGCCTACTGTGCTATTAAAAGATAAAAGCTACACACAAATTATAGATATAACTGACAGAGAAGGGCCAGGGCAAGGGAGTCTAAGAATTGTAACATTTACTGTTTTATTCACAAGAAATAACAGTATTGTAAGAGAGAAGATTCAAGTCAGCTGAGCATGAGAAAAAAACAAATGACCAGCTAATTCTCTGGTTTCTAAACTTCTACAACACCTCTATCTTAGGAAAGTGTGCCACCTAAGTCACTGTTTCCCTACTGGGGTCTAAGGCCAAAGCCCAGCTATGTTTAAAAAAAAATGTTCATTTTTTTAGTCTTTGTCTTATGTACATATAACAACTTTCTGGGTATTAAAAGGATATAATTCAGGTGTTCTTGAGTTGTACCTATTTTCTTAGTATCAACCCTCTCCCTAAATTTCACACACACACACACACACACACACACACACACGTGAACACACACCCAGAAACCCTATAAGCAAGTTTGCTCTGTGATCCCGTTGGATACATAGTGTATAATCGCCAACACACTGTCATTCAAAATTTAACAAAAGCCCAGTTGAGATACATTTTTAAAAGCAAAGTTTTTGAAAGAAATACAATACACCTGCATTTGCACTATATCTAAAATTTACTTTTTCACATATTTTCATTTGGAGACCAGAAGCAAGTGAATAGTTTGAACAGATCACATTGACCCTCTGTATAATTAATTTTATGGAAATGAATTTTGACTTGTTGCCAGCACCCTATATTCACATTTTAAAAAGCACCCAATAAAGATATGTTTGTATAAATAGTAAATGTTCATAGAAATTATAAATTATTCTATATGTTATTAATAATTATAAATTATTAATCCTCATCCTTTAGGAGGATTGCCATCTAAAGAAGTACTGTTCAGTATCCATCACTGATAATACAAGTAACACCACCAATAAGGTCACCCTTTTGTCATCACTTGCTAAGAAGTAATTAACTCCCCATATTTAGCTTGTTTGTACATCAATCTGTTACACATTTTGAGCTCCTTTAGATCTGATTTCTAAACTCACTGTGCCTTCTCATTGTTAGTGTTCAGTAGACAGTGATGAAATGACTAATTTCTTGATAAAATTGTTATTACATGTATACGTGTGGGTGTGGGACATGTTATATTGATATCCTTAAAAGTGTTCATGTACTTTGACTCCATAATTTAGTCTGAGAATATACTTAAGGTTAAAATAAAATGTGCACATGATGATATATGTGCTGTAATTTGTTATAAAGAAGTTAAAATTATAAAATAACATCAGAATCCAATAATAAAAGAATTGCTAATTAAATTCATTTAATTTATACATTAAATTAAATACATTTAAGGAGAAGGATAAGTTCTCATGTTATGATGTTGAATGAACAAAGCAGAATATAGATATAAAAAATGCACTATGGTTTCAATTTTATGAGAACTGTGTGTATTTCAAGGGAAAGATAAACTGAAAATCCCTGTATCAAAATGTTCTCACAGGGGGGCACCTGGGTGGCACAGCGGTTAAGCGTCTGCCTTCACGCTCAGGGCGTGATCCCAGCGTTATGGGATCGAGCCCCACATCAGGCTCCTCCGCTGGGAGCCTGCTTCTTCCTCTCCCACTCCCCCTGCTTGTGTTCCCTCTCTCACTGGCTGTCTCTATCTCTGTCGAATAATAAATAAAATCTTTAAAAAAAAACTAAAAAAAAATGTTCTCACAGGTTTTCTGAGTGATGGGACTTTGGATAATATTGTTGGATTATTACATTTTTCTTCATTGTCTGGATTTTCTATAATAAATGTGTATTATATTCTATAAGTGGGGGGAAAAGTATATTAAAATGATCATTCTGGAGGACCAAAGAAAAAGAAAATTACATGGAATATCTAGAAGAAAGTTAGGTTTTGTTTTGTTTTGCGATTACCCTTTCAGTCAGCAAAGAGTAAAAGAATTAAACAAACATTTGACATTTGTCCCCTACATTGAATGATTACATTGTTACAGAAGAGGCAGATAATTTATTTATGAATTTTGGGTATATTTTACAAAATATTCAATTGCTAAAACATTTTCTGGGAGCTGTACAAAAATTCAAAATATAAAATCAATCATAATTAAGAAAATCACCAAGAAGAAAGCACATAGGATTCCAACATTACCATTTGGGCAACTGATCAGGCAAGGAAAATAAAACTAAAATATTATGGTTTTGGATGGGAGATTAAGAATTAACCTTTGTGACATCAGTAAATAATAAAAAGAGTAAGAATCTCTTAACTTTGTGTTCCTCAACTACAGAAAGGTGACTTCTCATATAAATTGATTCCTTTTGGAGTTAAGTGGCTGTGAAGCAGTTCTGATAAGCCCAGGCTTTATCATGCATGCGCGTTTGAAGCCTGATGCACTCCAGGTCACTGACTGAACTTCCTGCACATGCCTCAGTCGGGAGAACTTTCTCCCAACGCATAGGATGCTGCACAAAAGAATATGTGGAGAACAAAATGATATCAGACACTACATCCTGTATGATAAACGTTGTGACTAAGAACGGAAAACAATCAAGAAACTTGATACGTTTCTTCATAAAAACAAATGGATACAATCAACCCACGTAAACTCAAAAACATTTTGAAAATAAAGTCTTGCCTTCAGTTTCTAATTCCAAGTGTTTTTCTTGTAAAGAAATAATCAAAGATGGAAATACAATAAACATGCAAAGCCTCTTCAAATTTATATACTGGTGGTGTCAGCAAGATGGTGGAACAAAGTGTAATCCTTAGAAAGCATGAAGTTGCCTTTAATTCAGGGGTTTAGAAAAATTCTACATGAAAGACTTCAATGAAATCTTTGAACGAAAGGTATGTATCTTTAGCCCTAAATCCATTTAAGGTATTTTATATATTAAACAATTACTTTTATATTATATATATTTAGACTTACGTGCATAGTTCTATTTCACATGTAAAAGTATTTCTATTCTGCAGTTGTATATGTAGTGTATATGCACACTTGTATTTATATTCAGAAACACACACACACAAATCAACCTAAATTTCAAAACAATCTTAATTAAAATATTATAAACAGTAGAGTTTACTAGTGAGGAACAAATAAAAAAATTCTTCCACAAAAGGTTCCCATTCCTCTGTTGAAAAGTCTTCTTCAATTTTCTCTTAATCTTCCTAAGAAAAATTAATGCTAATAGCTAAGAATTTTGGAAGTTTGTTCGTAACGTTAAGCAGACTTAGATGTGATCTTAGGAAATCAGCTCAGGCTGTCATAAGCCGGACTCTGCCTGTCCTCTTTGACTGATGATGCTGTTTGAACAAACAAACAAACAAAGCCTCAAGGCGGCTGTTGTAGACACAGTAACCCATTAAATTATTTCAAGATGAAACCATAGTAAATGTCTCAGGCCATAGATCATAGACACGAGATTTCCCTTATTTATTTTTATCGAGAGAAAGTTACACATTTCAAACCTTTATGTTAAGAATACAGTTTTCATTAACTCTTGTTTTTATTTTGAACTATTTAGTAAGTTGGAAAGCAAGATACAAAGTACTGGCCCTTGACGAATCAATATATACTAAAATGTATAAATTATGAAACTACTATGTAAATTGGTAATATACATATATTTTTTATTTTATAAGTATTTTACATAGAAAGAGATAAAATGTTAAATCAAAATCTACACTATAGATGTTGTCTGGTCACAAAGAGTGCACTCTATTTTTCTTAGTAATTTAATTGCCTCACAATTCTATTCCACAAAACTCTGAGATCTTATCATTTTAATTACAGGTGAGAGAGACCGCCCTCAGTCCCTTGTTTCATCTTAACCTACCTTGGAGCACACGTATAAAACCAAATGATTGCTTGGGACATTTCTAACTAAACTGCTCTCACTCTATGCTCTCTCTCAGGACTACCTCATTTACTACTTGGTATCTCTAAAATCATTTTAGAAATTGTCTTCAGGGCAATAAGAATAAAAAAGGAGTGAAGGTCCATGAGCTGCAGATATTTAACATATAAATATGCTATTTATAAGCAACAGATTTTTGCACTCTGGAATTTCAAGGTGGGTAATGGTTTATGATGAGATATACATTTAAGCTAAAGGACCCAAATGCTGTGAGGGACATAATATTCCAGAATGTTCTGCTTCAGAGCACACTGTTTCTGAAAATGACTTTCAAGGAAAGGGTCTATTTTGGCTCAGTTAAAAGATTTCATTTCCAGTGCTGATATCCACTGGGATTCTGTGTAGTGTCAGAGAGAGACAGACTGTAGCAAGATTCTGTTATTATCTTGGAAGATATATAAGAATGTGTGTTTCATTTGGGCCTATTTAAATCTGTGAATATGACCAAAATATTTGGAAATTGTCTATCATACCAAGAAAGGTAATAGCCTTCTGAAAGCTAAGATTTTAAATACTTGGAAAACCATGTGGAGAAAACAGAAAGGAAGTATTTATCTTTGGGGATAGAACAAAGTTCATCTACTGAATTTGATTTTAAACTAGTCTGCAAACCAAATTCTATAGGCAAACCTTTTTTTTGTCTTTACATTAAAAAATAATAAAAATTGCATCTGATTTTCAGAATATAAGTTCTGATAATATAGTAATGACCTTGTTGAATTACTATTTAAATACCTCTTTCAAATGATTTCTAGTTTTTAGTGTGTGTGTGTGTGTTTGTGTTATTATTTGGCTTGGCAATGACTTTTTTTTTTTTTTTTGGTATCTGACCCCAAAAGTACAGGCAATAAAAACAAAAACAAGTGGGACTTCACAAACTAAAAATCTTCTGTACAACAAAAGAAACAATCAACAAAATGAAAAGGCAACATACAGAATGGGAGAAAATATTTGCAAACCGTATATCCAATAAAGGGTCAATATCCAGTATATATAAGGAACTCATACAACTCAATACCAATAAACCAAATAACCCAATTAAGAAATGGGCAAAGAACCTGAATAGGCACTTTTCCAAAGAAGACATACAAATGGCTGACAGATACATGAAAAAGTGCTCAAAATCACTCATCATCAGAAAATCCAAGTCAAAACCACGAGACATCACTTTATACCTCTTTAGGATGTCTACTCCAAAAAGGCAAGAGATAACAAGTGTTGGTGACAATGTGTAGTAAAAGGAGCCCTAGTGCACTATTAGTGGAAATGTAAACTTGGATAGCCACTATGGAAAACAGTATGGTGCGTTCTCAAGAAATTAAAAATGGGACTTTCATAAAATCCAGCAATCCCACTTCTGATATATATCCAAAGAAAATGAAATAGCTACTTATAAGAGATATATGCACTGTGATGTTCACGGCAGCATTAGTGACAGTGGCCAAGGCATGGAAACAACCTAAGTGTCCACGGAGCAATGAATGGATGAAAAAATGTGGCACCACTGAAAATGAACCTCTCTTCCTGGAACCCAATTTAGGGCATGTTACCACTCCACATGAGGCTGTGAGCAGCCTGTATTATTGTTATTCCATCCAAATTTCGCAGATATACTTGATATGTTTTAATAATATGTATTTTTTTGTCAAATACATGTTTTTAAAAATCCCACTTTTATTTTTTTCTGCATTATTTAGAGTTGTTTTTCCTAATTTAAATGCATTCTACTCGGTTAGTAATTTACTTATATAATTATCTTCTCTAAAGGTAACAGAGGCAATTGAACCATTCTTGGTTCAATTGTGCCTTTTAAATGAGGTTGCTTTTTTGGGGAAATAATCTATCAGGTATTGATCGATTTTCCTATCTTATTTTATCAAATATATGTTCTATTTTTCATGTCTTGTTCTAAATACTGAATATACCTTTGCTTAATTAATCATCACCACATTATTTTCTAGATAGTCATTAACATCACCTTTTACAGGTAATAAAACTATGGCTCAGGGGTTCAAGGAACTGATTTAAATTACCTTGTTCATAAGTGGGTGGGTTAGAATTCAAAAGCAAGTCTGCTAAATCTAAATGCTTGTTCCCCCACCAGCCATAACATAACTGTCAAATGCGATATGGTCTAAACATTCCTGCCTAAATGTTTTTTTTTTTAATTCATTAAATTTACAACTTTTAAATTTATTTTCTCCCCAGGGGTGCTGGCTTCATCAGATCACCCCCCAAATTTCCAGTAGAACCAAAATTATCTCCTCAGCATGTGCAAATCAATACCTTACCTGATGGATTACTTTTTTATGTTTCTCCTTGGATGCAGCACTTTCTTGCTCCCCATCCTTCAGCTCCAGCCAAATCGGTTGGTTTGGCTCCTATTCCTAACGGGTCGCTGCTGACAGTCACACTTCATCACACAATGAGTTCCCAACACTTCTCCCATTTTTAATCACTCAGATCTGTAACTCTCCATTAGAATTTTAAAGAATTATTGAGAGTGAGGGCCCAGGAGATAAATGCTTTGAGATCTTCCATTGCTAAAAATGTCTTTATGCTTCCTCACAGTATGGCCATAAATGCCAGGTTGAAAATACTTTTTTCTCGTAATTTAAAGACATGTCTCCACCATCTCCTGATGTGTTTTGTTGTCTGTGAGTTTCCTTGTTTGGGTCTGCATCTTTCATGCCTGGCACTCCTGATTTATCCAATATATGTAAGAGTAAGGTTCTTAAAAGGCTGATTGGAAATTTTCTCCTGGACAGAGCCTGGGCACAGGGCTTCATAGCAAGGCCAATCCGAAGGATATCCTCGTTTCCACGTATCTACGGGCGCTTCTTTGGGACTGAGCAGTTCATAAGCCTGACCACTGCTTTTATGAGAACAGGTGAATGGAGAGGGATGGGGATCTCACATTCACTACTCTGAATGTCTCTCAAGTCCTGATTCCAGTGCTGGACCTTGCCCTCTGTACAATGCTTTTCTGACTTAAGATTTTAAGTGTCTATTCTCCTCCAGTTTCTGTCTTTTTTATATGAAACTGATTTTTCTACTTTGCCAATTGTGCTTTATGAAGAAATGGGAATAAATATCTATATGCAAACCATCACATTTTACCTGAATCTCTCTCTCATCCCCCATATCTTTTCCCATCCTACTCTTCAGTGAAATCGGAAAACAATTAGAGATCTATTGATTATGGAGTTTTGTTTCTGATGTTTTTGTCTGTTCTTTTTTTAGAGTGCATTCCTCTGTCTCTCTATTTTGTTTCAGTTTCTGTGTTTGCTTCTATGCATTAGACAGAACATTCCTAAACTTGAAGGAATGGTCTCTTGTATGATTGAAAGCTGTGTAGACTGTGGGTGCTTGATGACTTTTGCTGGTTGGCTGGAGCTGTAGCTGGTGTGGGCTGAGAGTCCTGGGGCTCTCCACATAGTGTTACCTTGGCAGGGCAGCTAAAGTTGAAGTGGGTGCAAGCCGGAGTGTTTCAAGGCTCTACAGGCAAAGGACACTTTGGCAGAATAGCTGAAGATGAAGTGGGTGTTATCCAGGGTCTTCTGGGGCTCTCTATGCAGACAGTGCCCTGGCTGGGTGGCTGGAGCTGAGGTGGGGTGAGGGCCAGCAGGTCCCAGGGTTCTAAGCATGAAGGTCACCCTGGCAGAACAGCTGAAGCTGAAGTAAGTCCAAGCTGGGGATTCTATGCAATGGAATAGAATTGTTGTTGTGTTGTCCCAATGTGCTCTGTGCAGGAGGTGCCCTTGTTGGGTAGCTGGTACTGATGCAGGCGTGGCCCAGGTGTTCCTGGGCCACTCCACACAGGGCCACTCTGGCAGGGCAGCCAGATCTGAAGCAGTCAGCTGGGAAGTTTCTGAGCACGCTCCACCAGGGGTCTCCTAGCAAGCTGTGTGAAGCTGAAATGGTATGGGCCTGGAGTGCTCAAGGAGCTTGGTACCTGTGTCACCTTGACTACAGCCGGAGCTGTAGTGGGCACTAACCAGCCCTTGTGACCACCTTGGTAGACTGGCTGGGGCTGGTGTGGACCAGGGGCCCAGGACTCGCTGAGGCCAGTTAGGGCACCTAGACAGTGCCCTGTTCTGTGCTTAGTCCTTAGACATGAGTAGAGTTTGTAACATAAACTCCAGAAATATAATAGACAAGATATAAGGGAAAACACTTCTAATTAGGAATCCTTGAAAATCCCAGATGAAATATTTTGTAAAACATTAATTTAAGTAATTGGGAAATAGGAAAATCTACTGGAACCAAAATTGACACAACCTCAGAAATTTTAAAAATTGAAAAGGTACTGAAGTAAATGTGTGCTAGGGAGGAGAAGAGTAGAGCATCTGCAGGTATATAAGCTTCTAAACCCTCCCTGAGTAGACTGCAAAAGAAAACAAATAAAGCAAAACAAAAAGCAACCATCCATATGAAGTCCAAACTATAAACTGCCCTTCTTTTGAGGGGATGGAGTGATCCTGTGTGGACCTAAAATGTGAAATCTAAAACTTAATTTAGAGTGACCCTAAGTTAGTAGTAAACACATTCTTATTTGTAAGAAAACATTTTAAATCTATGCCTTATACAGGAAAAATTAAAGCAATATGATCTCAGAATTAGAAATTAAAGAACACAGAAGGAAATGAACTAGCATGCAGGAGACAGAAGAATCAATACACTTCAGAACTGAATTTGCAAAGGTCTTTGAATGACCAATTAGAGAACATACAATAAGATGCCTTAATACAGGTTTGAAAAAAAGTTTAGAATAAAAATGAAAAGGTAAATGGGGAAGGAAGCCTAACAGAATGTCTAGAAGTACAATAAATGGCTAAACAGCATGTGGGACAAAATTGGAGGGAGTGTTAGGGAATTGGAAGGTGGGTTTGAAGAAACTACTTGGAAGGCAGACCAAAGACAAAGAAATAGAAATATAAAATGTAGATAAAAAAGGTGGGGGAGAAAATGAAGAGGTCAAACATACCTCTGCTCAGATTTGAAAGGAGACAATACAGACAGTAGGCAGGGCTGAGGTAATAGTCTAAGAGATAATGGGTGAGAATTTTCTAGAATTAATGAATTAAATCAATTCTTGGATTTAGGGAGACTATTGAGCCTCAAACTAGATACCTAGAAAGAATAGAGAAAATTATAGACCATGAAGACAAAGAAAATATGTAAAATGTCCAAAAGAACAGAGAGATTTTCTATGAGAGAATGGTAGTTAGACCAACTGGCTTACCAACAAACTAATGGAAGCCAAAGACAAGGGAATGATATTTTCCAAAATCCTAAAGCACATAGCTGCCAACCAGCACTTGTTCAATAAGACTTCCTACAGATTTTTTGTACAAGTTCATCAGGGAACATGTACTAGAATGTTAATTCCACTGTGGACAATAGCATGACACTACATCATTTAAAGATACTGGAGAAATGTGCAAATATCTAAATGTGAAGATGAAGATAAATAATTAAATATGAAAGATAATAAATGAGGGCGATTCAAGGATAATCCCAGGGATTTAAGACTTTTACAATGATTAAATCCTTGGCAGAAAATAATGGTATGTCACTATTGGAGAAAATGGGGGACACCCTTGAAACAGAGTTTAAAAGACAGATTCTCGACAAAAGACTGGTCATGGGTATTAAAGAGGGCATGTATTGCATGGTGCACTGGGTGTTATATGCAAGTAATGAATCATGGAACATTACATCAAAAACTAGGGATGTACTGTATGGTGACTAACATAATACAATTAAAAAATATATATTATTATTTAAAAAAAAAAAACAGAGATGGTTCTGGAGGATATTCCAGAAAGGAATACTTAAACTATAATATTTACTAAGGAAATTACTGCCAACCAAAGTTTTACAAAAGAAGCATTTTTAATCATTACTGTGTGATAAGACTGGGGCATGCACTGGGATCCTCAAATCTCATCTTTGTTATGATTCTCTTATGTCAATTCTATAGTCAAATTTATATGGCCAGAAGTTTATAATCCCATTAATAGAAATTCTGTTGATTTTGTCAAGTGTATATGTGTGTAATATTTACTCACATTTACCACATCACTTTTAACTACTAGACCAACAGCCACCACTCCTACAAACTATACAGTAGCTTCATAATCTTTCTTTGTGTTTCAAATCTACTTTTCGACAAGTGATCAATCCTATATATAAGGCCTTCCCTGGTGACCTATAATTTAAAATACATTCTCAGCCTGTTTTACTCTCTTATGACACCATGCATATTTCCTTATAATAACAAAATATTCCTAATTCTTTCCTCCCGTCCCATGTATCATTACTGTTATTCATTTCACTAATACATAAACTATCATAACAAAATACATAGGTGCTATTATTTTAAATAAACCATTATCTGTTAGATAAATTAAGAATAAGCAAAATAAATTTTCCCACTAAGAGTCTACCAAGGTTCCTTTTTCTCCACATCCTTGCCAACATGTTATTTTTTTGTCTTTTTTATTTTAGCCATTCTGATGGGTACGAGATGATATCTCATTACGATTTTGATTTACATTTCCCTGATGATTAGTGATGTGCGCCTTTTCATGTGTTTATTGGCCATCTGTACATCTTCTTTAGAGAAACGTCTTCAGGTCCTCTGTCCATTTGTTAAATTATTTGATTTTTGGTGTTGAGTTGTATAAGTTTTTTATATATTTCGGATATGAACCCGTTGTCAGATATATCATTTACAAATACCCGCTCACACTGTTGGTTGCCTTTCTGTCTTGTTAATGGTTTCCTTTGTTGTGCAAAAGCTTTTACCTTCATTATGCCTTCTCTAATGTTCTTCTTTTACATAGATCCAGTTTCTGAAGTATATCATTTCTTTCTCTTCAAAAAACTTCTTTTAACATTTTCTTGTAAGTTGGGTCTACTGGCAACAAATTCCCTCAACTTTTGTTTTTAGAAGAAAATCCTTATTTCTTCTTCACTTTTGAAGGATAATTCTGCAGGGTACAGAATTCTAGCCTGGAGGGTTTTTTCTTTCAATGTTTCACTCTACTCTTTTCTTGCTTGCATAATTTATGAGGGGAAGTCAGATGTACTTCTTATCTTTGCTCCTTTCTTAGGAAGATGTTTTTTCCTCTGGCTTCTTTCAAGATTTTTTTCTTTACCTTGGATTTTCTTCCATTTGAATATGATTTACATAGGAGTGGTTTTTCATTTCCCTTTTCTTTTCTTTTCTTTTCTTTTCTTTTCTTTTCTGCGTTAATCTGTTTGATTTTCTCTGAGCTTTGTGGATCTCATGGTTGGTGTCTGACATTGATTTGGGGAAATTCTCAGTCACTATTGTTTCAAATAATTCTTCTCTTCCCCTCTCTTTTTTTTCTCCATCTGATATGGTCATTATGCTATATTATACCTATGTACTTATCCCATAGTTCTTGGATATTCTATTTTTTCCAGTCTTTTTTCTCTTAGTTTTTCAGATTTGGAAGCTCCTATTGATATATCCTCTAGATCAAAGATTCTTTCCTCAGTCATGTCCAGTCTAGCAATGAATCCATTAAAGGCATTGCTCATTTCTGTTACAGTATTTTTAATATCTAGCATTTCCTTTGGTTCTTTCTTAGGATTTTCATCTCTTTGCTTACCTTTCCTGTCTGTTCTTACATGTTGTCTACTTTACTCATAAAAGCCCTTATCATACGAATTATAGTTGTTTTACATTATCAGTCATATATTTCAAACATTCCCACCATATCTGAGTCTGGTTCTGATGCTTGCTATGTCTCTCCAAACTGTATTTTCTGCCTTTAATGTGTCCTGCAATTTTTTTGATGAAAGTTTACAGACATGTTATACCTGGTACTCTTTCCTATAGACCTTTGTGCTCATGAGTTTCTGCTCCTATAAGTTGTGATTTTCTGTATTTGCCTGTCTGTCTCCAATTTGGGTGACTGTAGTTTACCTATGACCTCACATCTCTGATGTTTCTAAGAAGAGTTGTGCCTTTTTAGCTCAATTAGCTTTTTACTTGTTGTAAGGATGGAGTGACAACATCTTTGGTGGGGGGGGGGCAGAGGGAGAAGAAGAGAGAGAAATGTTAAGCAGGCTCCATACCCAGCACAGAGCCTGATGTGGGGCTTCAGAGGGGAGGAGGGTGGGGGAATGGGATAGACCGGTGATGAATAGTAAGGAGGGCACATATTGCATGGTGCACTGGGTGTTATACACAACTAATGAATCATCGAGCCTTACATCGAAAACCGGGGATGTACTGTATGGTGACTAACATAATATAATAAAAAATAATTATTAAAAAAAAAAAAAGAAGGCACATTTCACAGTGCCAGGCAGGACGTAGAGCTCACCCTCTCTAAGGGCTCCCGGTATCGCACATGCAGATGCACTTGAACCTTCAAGCAGCCTCTGTTGATTGCTATTTAGGCTGCTTCCAATTATTCCCACATATCAGCACCCGCAGCAGTAAACATCCATATCCAAGTATTTTGGCCCTTTTATTCTATTTTCTCATCAGGATGAATTTCCCCAGAATTAAACATGCTTCATTTTGATCTAGGTTGCTGACTACCCTCTGGAAAAGTCCTACCAGTTTACATTCCCACTGGAATGCAGGAATGTGCTCGTTTATCTCCAAGGAAGCTAGACTCTTACTTTTTTTCTCTTTCTTTCTCTCCCTTTAGATGAGTCTTCTTTATACCTGCAGACCCTCCCCCAGGCAGTTCAGAGCATCCAATTCTAATTTCTTCTTCCTGTTGGTGTTGATTGGGCTGTGTTTGGCCATAATACCTCTGACAATCAGCATGGCACGGTAACTATGACTTTGTTTTCTAGAACATTGGCTTGCTTCTTGGCATGTCCCTCTTTTCTATTCAAGGGTCCCTTGCATTCTTTTTTTTTTTTTATGTTTTTTTATTACATTATGTTAGTCACCATACAGTACATCCCTGGTTTCTGATGCAAGGTTCGATGATTCATTAGTTGCATATAACACCCAGTGCACCATGCAATATGTGCCCTCCTTACTACCCATCACCAGTCTATCCCATTCCCCCACCCTCCTCCCCTCTGAAGCCCTCAGTTTGTTTCTCAGAGTCCATAGTCTCCCATGCTTCACTCCCCCTTCTGATTACCCCCCTTTCTTTATCTCTTTCTTCCCCTACCGATCTTCCTAGTTCTTATGTTCCATAAATGAGAGAAATCATATGATAATTGGCTTTCTCTGCATGACTTATTTCACTTAGCATTATCTCCTCCAGTGCCGTCCATGTTGCAGCAAATGTTGAGAAATCGTTCTTTCTGATAGCTGAGTAATATTCCATTGTAATATGCTGATTCTTTGGAGTGGTCTTAATGGATTGGAGCATGGTGAATTTTTGCAAATGTTTTATGAGTGCAAGTTTCTCAAGCATTTTGTTCACATCTTCAGTCCCTCCTTTTTCCTACAATGCTCTTCACCTCACTCTCCTCCACCCCAATCTATTCATCCTCTAGGTCTCAGACTACATGTGGCTTACTAAAGACTTGTTCCCTCACCTTGCAAAGGAAGCTAGTCCTCAAAATATGTCTACTTTGTAAACTGTGGGACTATTATTTTGGCCTGGTTAAGGCTTGATTAAAACTCTCTATAATTTAAATCACTTAGTAGTGATTGATAGTTTAGTTGTGTGCATGCAAATGTATACAATAAATTTATAAGCTTCCATGAAGGCCATCTGTCTTGATAAACTTTTATTCTTAACACCTTATCCTGGACCTGACTTAAGTTAGAGTTCATACGTAAATGTAAGAATGAATGAATTATTGAGATCATAGATGACATAAATTTGAGGGGAAAAAAATTAAGATCATGAGTTCTGTTTTCGACATGATGAACATGCTATGGTTCTAGGATACCCACTTGGGAGATGGCTAGTAGAGGTGGGATACATGGGTCTGGGAGAAGAGAAGTCTGGGCTGAAAGTACAAATTTGGAAATTCTCACTTGAAGTCGGCAATGAAGACCATGGGACAGAATAATCTCTCACAAGGCTTTATCACGGTCTGAAAAGGGAAAAGCCTGGTGAGAAAATACTGAGGCAAACTGACATTTGAAGAGTGAGTGAAAAACCCAGAGAGAATATTGAGAAGTCTATTCTCACACTCTTGCCCTAAACCAAGACAGTCATGTTCTCCACACAGTCATTATTTTGTTTACATATGTCTCTTCAAAGAACCATACTTTGATCATCTCGTAACCCTAGCAACTTGTACCTAATACTCATCAAATCTAATCCGTTGTATAAATCAATGTTTCAGCGATTATAAGTTTCTCATTTAAATTTTGCTTTTATTTTAATTTATATTTTCTCTTTCATTCCTGTTAGGAAACAGAAAGATCACAATTTATCTCCCATCTTTTGATTGCTTGAATGTTCTCTAACCTCTAATTTGCTATGTTTCTTGAAAAATACCCTTTCTTAAGATTGACTTCTTGATAAAGTACTGATCTTAGGTGGTGGGTAACAGGCGTAGAAGAAATTAAATATATCTTTGACATGAATCAATAGGATTTTGCTGCCTTTTTTTAAGGCCCTTAAAACTTTAGTCCTCAAAATTGATGGGAACAAGCCATTTAGTGAGTGAGTCACTAACAAAATCACTTAGAGCTGCCTGTATCTGATCTTATAAAATGAATGCAACATTAGAAACTTATTCTTGGTAAAAATCCACCTTTGTTTTTCAGAAATTACTTTTTGATTCCAAAACCCAACTCTCTAAAGGTGAGTGGTCAATATTAGGATTTTCATTTGGTATCAAAAAACAAACTTTATTTCAAAGTTGTGGATAAAGGAGTTATCATCTGAATTAGAAAAATCCAATCTAGTCTGTAGTGATTTAAAATAAAGGAAAAACAAATCACATTTTAGAAGATCATATGTTGAATTAGGTTCTTACAAAATATACGCTATCAAATATCAATATGAATTAGGCGAATGTAGTTAAGACTTCAGCTCTCATAGAACTAATAAAAAACTCAAGAATATCTAAACATAAGTGAACAGATAAATTACACAACGTGGACTGCACACATTTAACAACATTTCAGAGAAAAATACACATTTAAATAAACTGCAATTTATAATGTTTGGTTTCCTTTTTTTTAGTGACAAATGAAAATGTATGGAACTGGGGAGACTGATGGTTGGGAGGTTCTGGAAGACGCCTTGTGTTGTCTTTTGTGTGTAAATCATCTCCACAAACACAGGAATACAGAAATATTCCATGGACTTTTACTAGCAATCTTCCCCACAACGAGAAAGGAGATATGAGTTCATAGGCCGGTAGCAGATTTTAAAATAGTAATTTTAAAAAATCAACTGAAGACTTTGGATTTAATAGTGGACTATGAGGCTCCCATCCAAATTCCCATTATTTCGTAGCTTTGACCAGTGCTTTACTCTGGCCCCAAACCCCCAATCCAAGGTTGATAACAATGTGTAATATTAAGTTATACAATATTAAGTTATGCATTATATGTTGAGTCATTGTCAGTAGCATGTCTCAGTAGAAGCCAGCTGTTAAGAACCACATGATGGAATTTCTTGGCCCTTTGATAATCATCAATAATTTTGCACTCAACCTAAAAAATATCGTTTCCTTTCTGGACATATATACCCAGGGATAAGTCCAGGTTACAGAGGGACTGACACACAATTTAGGAAACACATCTTTAAAAGGCAGGTGGAATTACAAACCACGTCTTAAAATTTGCAGATATTCAAAAACTAGCCCTCAACTGCATATGTCTCCAGCCCCATTGCTCCTCTATTCCCACATACTTCTAGCAACAGACCCTGCAGGACACATCCTCACTCCAGCCAACTTTGGTTCTGAGCCTGGCTTACACTTACTGCTCACTCTTGGTACTCAGTATCTCCTTCAACATTGCAGTTCCGCACTTCTAGATATCCGGGTTTTGGGCTTTTGCATGTTATACTGCATTTATGCCACCACACTGCCTTTCATTCACTGTTACTGATTTCATGCTACTTCCTAGGGACCATGCCTGCCAGTTTTCCCCTCTGATGGAAGAAATCTGGCCTCAACCAACTAAGCTCAAATGTCTTCAGGCTGGCTTTGCAGAGAACTTGGCATAAAGCTGGACACAAATAATAATGCTTGTGGTCTGATTTGCTTACTTAGTGTTCTGTACCAGTACATCCAAATTCCTTTCTCTAACCCAAATGACTTTACTTCATGGGAGTGTATTCACCTGATTGGCTATCTCCCAAATCACTACACAGTACACTGGTTACAATAATACATTTAGGCTGAAAAACGGCAGGCCTTGAGCTATTATTGTCCGCTTGGTAACTCCTGAGCAAGGCTCTCTGATGAGACATACCACAGAGAATTGCAATGCTAAACCTTCCCTTTTTAGGTTTGGAAATGTTCTTTTGATTTCCATTTTTACAACAATTTAATAACCAAGAGTCATTCATTCATTTGTTTTTTTGTTTGTTTTTGTATTTTAGCAGCATTTTGTTATTGTGGCATGATACACATAACATAAAGTTACCTTTTAAACTATTGTAAAGTGTGGAATTCACAATGTTGACATTACAACAGTCAGTATCCAAAACACAGTCACAGTGTTGCACAAACCACCACTGTCTAGTTCCAAAATGTTTTCATCATCCCAAAAGAAAATCCTATATCTTTCAGCAATCACCTTTTACTCCTGTCTACCCCCAGCGCATGGTAACCACCACTTTGCTTTTTGTCTGTTTGGGTCTGCCTGTTCTGAACGTTTCATACAGACAGAGTTACATCACATGCAGCCTTCTGTGTCTGGCTTCTTTTACCTAACGTAATGTTTTCAGGATTCATCCATGTTGTCACATGTATCAATGCTTCATCCCTTTTTACTGCTAAATAATATTGTATGGCCACCACACCACAATTTGCTTATCCATCTGTTGGGTATTGTGAATCACGGTGCTATGACCACTTTTATATAAAAGTTTTTGCGTGAACACTTGTTTCTAAATTTTTTGACCAGAAATCCTAGGTCAAATTACAAAGAAATAAGTACATGTCATAAAACAGTATAAGTGGCATTGAAGTAGGAGACCTGGATCCCAGCCCTGATCACAGCACTTACTGGTGACAAAGTAAAACTAAGATATCTAAGCTCGGGGTCCCTTGGTTGGCTCATTTGTAAAATGAATATTTTATTCACTTTGCTTCTCATCTATCACTATTGCAAAGCTCAAATAAATAATGATTGTCAATGCATATGAAAAATCATAGCAATATGGTTATTATTGCAATGGGTCCTAGGATATCCAATTTTGCATTTCTATTGAAATAGAAAGTCACTCACATACATTAATGATTCTCTGAAGAAACACTTACATGGTAAAAGTGGCACCCCAAATAGTTTGGAGTTTCCTCAATAAATTAAATACAGAATTACACAGAACAGATCATTTATAACCATCTGTTAGTACTGAAGTCTGGTATATCCTTATAATGCCCAAATATAGAATTTTCATGTGTTAGGTAGTATCCAAAAGTGTGTGTCTCAATATAATCAAATATGTTTTTAAAAACATCTTGGAAAAGTTAATGGAACACACTAAGAAATGCTGTTTCAGTAACATTCTCATGGCGGGTTACAGTTCTACACTTTCTTTTTTCTAAGAATGATTCCATCAATAGATTCCATGTACACCATTTCACTTAATCTTCATCTCAAAAGCAAAAGATGGTAAAACTCTCAATAACAGCATTTTCTTGATATTTCAGGAATAATACTTGGAGGCATTATCAGTGCAGTTCAACAGCTTTAACAAAAGATTTACCTCTTTCAGCAGAGCAGAAATTTAGCTATCCTATCACTATAGAATCAGAACTGGTGTAGAAAACATTTTCCCTTTGCATTCTTTCATTTTTAGAAAGGGTCACAGAATGTGGGCCTGAATGAGAGTCACATGCCTTTGGATTTCATATGGTCCCCAAACACTACAAGCCACAACCCTTCAATCAAAATGAAAATTATAACCCAGAGCTACATTTCTATCAGAGAAAAGCAAATGTTGTGATTTCTGAACTGAAATCAAATTTAACTGGAATGATTCAATAAAATGATGGTATCATTATGAATGTTGCACTTTTTCTTAAGGTTTGATTAGTCTAGACACCTGAGTTGAGAAATAACTTGCTTGATTCTTCAAAGCACACTTGGCACCTTTGATTAAATATTTATGTTAAATGTAGATGACTTAAAATAAAATGTGTCGCAATCAAGACAACAGCAAGGTAGATACACAACCTTGTCAGTTTCAGAGTATTGGTTTAAGGAGGCATAATGTGAGATTGAACCAACCTGAGAGGCACAGCCCTCACATTTCCACTACTTAAGGGAGTTGTGACAGCCCTTTGTCTCCTGTGATGGTGTGTAAGCAGCTCACTCTCCAGTGACTCCCAGAGACTGTTCAAAAGAATAAATAGTGAGTGAAGTGGTTGGTTGTTTCTCTCTTCACAGCTCCTCTGTCACAACGGTGTAGGCCGATACATGCTCTCTCTTGTACACAAAATTATAAAATACTTAGGGCAACTGTAACTCATCATCTTTCCTTTTAAAAAACGTTCTTAGCTCTTATTCTCAATTACTTGAGAATGAATATGTATTTCCTCAATTCAAAATATTCCTATCTCCTTTTCTTTTAAACTATTCGAAGTCCATCATGCATTTGCATCACATTTTCACAGAGTGCATTAATATCTTCTTTTTTTTTAATGATTTTTTATTATATTATGTTAGTCACCATACAGTACATCCCCGGTTTCCGATGTAAGGCTCTATGATTCATTAGATGTGTATAACACCCAGTGCACCATGCAATACGTGCCCTCCTTACTACCCATCACCGGTCTATCCCATTCCCCCACCCCCCTCCCGCATTAATATCTTCTAATTTCCCCGGGCAGGACCTTGGGAATCATTCAGTTTTTCATTTTCATTCTCCCCACGTTCCTTCAGGTGCTAGGTGTTGTCAGATGTCCCCAATACGTTTTGTATCCATTGTCATCTTGCATGATTCCCAGTGCTCCCTACTGTCACCCACTCTAACACTAGTTAGCTTCTGCCCTGCTGTGCTTCCAGTCTACCCACGTGATTGCAGAGACATCATATGTAAATCAAACCTGAAGTTTTTAGTTGTTTGGATTCCACGTTTAGATCTTAATGATTCTGAAGGCATTTCTTTCTTTCTTTTTTTTTAAAGATATATTTATTTATTTATTTATTTTAGAGGGATGAAGAGAGAGCAGGGGGGAGTGGGCAGAGGGAAGAAGAGAGGGTCTCAAGCAGACCCCTTGCTAAGCACGACCCTGAGATCAAGACCTGAACCAAAACCAAGAGTCCAACACTTAATCCTTAATCCACTGTGCCACCCAGGCATCCCAAAGCATTTCTTACATATTTACAATTTGACTATGTTTTGGCTTTTAAACTTTGTATCATACGTTATGGAGATAATCAAATAATTTTTATTTTTATTTTATTGGAAAAAATGCATGCTTTAAAAAATTCAAGTAGTCCATATTTTCCAATGAGAAACTGAAAGATCCTATGCTATGCTTGCTCCTTCAAGAGTAATTGCTGCTGTGTGCTATGTACTTTCTGAGAAATTAAATGTCTTCAAGGCTTCCTGGTGCTGACGGAATCAACCACACCTCCTCGGAATCCTTCTGTGGACCTTCCTTCTCTTGCTCCCCACATATTGGAGCACAGGCTATGAAGGGAGGAAACTGCAGAATTTGGAAGCCCTGGCTTGGCTTTGTTGTGCTTATTCGTTTCTCAAAGTTCAGAGGAAGCAACACTTCCTCTAGCAACATTTTCTTATTGGCTTCTCTTTTAATTAGGTCTCTTTGTTTAATTATGTCTCTTTGTTTAATTAGGTCTCTTTGTTAAAACAAACAAACAAACAAAAACAGACGTTCAAACCAATTTAAGTTGGGAACTAGCAGTGACTTTTCAGGAAATATCAGTTATTTAAAAATAAGAACTTCAATTAAAATAGATTTCATGGAAACTGGCATTAGAATGGAGGTACCATGATTATTTCTTTCCATGCTGTCTCCATTTTCATCTTATGTCATTTCTGATGCCCCCGAAACCAGGACCTTCTTCTCAATAACTGGACACTTTTTAGTTACTATTTCCTCATTTTGTTAATTTGTGTAATTTTGATTATCTTGGGCCTGCTTAAAGTCACATAAGCTCCTACCTTTTGCCTCTCTGGTTGCTTCCCTAGCTTTTAAATTTTCTAATCACAAGTTCCTAGAACAAAAATATTTTTTGGTACAATGTACTTTTTCCATCTACGTCATAAGACAAATTCTGGATTCTCTTAGAGTCAGTTGGCAATTGTAAAATGGTTAATTATATGTATCAACTTGGCTAAGCTATGGTTTCCAGTTGTTTGGTCAAACACTAGTCTATGTGTTGCTGTGAAGGTATTTCATAGATGTGATTAAAGTTCACAAACCGCTAAACTTTAAGCGAAGGAGATCATCTTGCTTGCATTGCCAATGTGGGTGGGTCTCATCCAATCAGTTGAAGGCCTTAAAACAAAAATAGATTTCCCAGAAAGAAAGCATTCTGCCTCAAAAATGTAATATAGAAAACCTACCTGAATTTCTAACCTAATGGCTTATCCTACAGATTTCAAACTCAATACTACAATATCAACTCTTACCTGAGTTTCTAGCCTGTTAGGATGCCCTAGAATTTTTTATCTTGTCAGTCCCTACAATCAGATAAGCCAATTTCTTAAAATAAATCCCCATATTTATATCATCTATATCTATATCTATATTTACATACTATATATCCTATTGCTTCTGTTTCTCTGGAGAAGGCTGACAGATTGTAGTATCAGGAGTGCTTCCCGAGAAACAGAATCTTATGGATGATTTTCTGGATTAGTTTTGATTTCTAGAATTGGTTCTCTATTTTTATTTTATTTAAATACACTAATGATTTTATTTCTACTAGTAAAGAAAGCACTGGTAGTCCATGACATGATGTGGTAATAGAGATAGGCAAAATATCACCATTGGATAGTTTTAATCAAATACTTATAGAAGGCGAAGTTCTGGGTGACTTTGAATGTTTTTGTCAAACTAAGAATAAGGAGATTGGCAGTTTGCTTCTCATTGTGTTGGACAAAATGTTGCCAAACTCTCCACAAAGTGCAGAGTATCTATTGTTAAAGATACTATTGTTTGGGAAAGAGTGGGATCTCGGAAACTGGAATGGGAACACTGAACTAAATTTTACTAAATACTGTGGAAACTTCTTTGACAGTAGAAGCAGCCCACCCACTCCCACCCGATGAGGTTATTCCTGTTTTTCCTGAGGTAGTTGGTTTCTCCAAAGGTACTAACCTTGTAAAGCAGTAGTGATTCTCCTCATGGTAACTCTCTCCAGATTTACCACCTCCACCCATCTTTGCTTCTAGACTTATAATTAGACTCAAGTTCTGGCAAATCCCAAAAGGTGAGATTCAAAGTGTGACCCATGAGGAGACATGCTCCAAAAAAACTGCATGATTTTTCCAATTTATACAGACAGAAATCCAGGGGCTAGGGATGGGAATGAATATGAAAGAGGTGGGATAAGGTAGAAGGAACATAAATTTGGATCTGGTTTATTTACTGATACAAACACACCAAGCAAGGTCTGCATTTAATAGATAGCTAGAGGGGTAAGAAAAGATGCTAACTGTTTGGTTGGTTGGTTGGCTAAAACATCAACCAAAAGGTGGTCTACACTTAAATGAAGTTGACATGCCAGAACTATCTTGGTAGACGGTAGAGGAAGGAGCAGGGCGGCTAAGGGGGATTGGAATGTTAGAGTGGACTGATGATCTAACCAAGGACGGTCCAGAAGAGGCATCCTTCACTAACTCTGAGGAACAAATTGTGAGGGAAACTCCAGCTCTCTTGAAGCGCTCTGTGGTTGCTCTTCTCTGTATATGAGAAATTACGGTGTGAACCGCTGGCAGTGAACTGGTACCCTTAACTACAATAGTAATAATGGGACCCAGAGTAGCAGAGACCAAGCAGTGCCAACACATCATCAAAGACAAGGTGGGCATGGTTCACATATTACACAGTGCAGCCAGAGCAGTAATCAGAAGAGAGTAATGTATAGACATCTATGGTGTTGGTTAGTTGATCATGGGGCTCTCAGAAGAAGACTATTCTGACAGTCATAAATTCTCACTTGATCTATACAAGAGGAAAAGTTCTAGGTCAATTCCGGGAGTCGCAGTTCCACATTCAATTCCCATACATGAGCTAGTTTGTAGCTCCAGAATGCCTTGAATGAAAGAAAGCCTGGATCACCCTGAGGAAGGACCATAGTACACTGCCAAAATTTATTCCATTGATCTTCCTCCCAGCCCTCCACAAGAGACCTAAAGTTTTTCACCAGGATGACGGTGCATTGTGGAAAAAGGAAATAATCAGACTTCATGGGGATTAATGGACACTGGCTCTGAACTTGCACTAATTCCAAGAGATTGAATATGTCACTGTGGTCCACCAGACAGAACAGGGGCTTATGGAGGTCTGATATCAATAGTTTTCAATCAAGTCCATCTCACAGTGTGTGCAGTGGGTCACCAAATCCAGTCTGCGGTTACTTCCTCAGCTCTAGAATGCCTAACTAGAATAGATTAACTCAGCAATTGGCATAATCTTCCCACTGGTTCCCTGAATAGTTAAATAAAAGATATTACAATAAGAAGAGCCAAGTGGAAATCATTAGAACTACCACACCCTAAGAACCAAGCAAACCAAAAGCTTCACATTTTTGGAGGAAGTATAGGGATTAGTGTCACCATCAAGGACTTGAAGGACTCAGGTGTGGTGATTCCCACCACATCTCCCTTCAACTCACCTATTTGGCCAGAGCAGAAAACAGATGGATCTTGGGGAATAACAATGTATTATTGTAAATTTAACTAGGTGGCAACTCCAATTGCAGCTGCTATTCTAGTTGCGGTTTCACTGCTTAAGCAAATTAACATATCCTCTCACACATGGTATGCAATTACTGATATGCCAAATGCTTTCTTCTTGATACTTGTTAGTAAAGACTGTCAGAAACAGTTTGCTTTAAGCTCCTACCAGCAACACACCTTCACTGTTCTATCTTGGGGCTATATCTGCTCTCATCTATATCATAATTTAGTCCATAAGGATCTTGATCATCTTTTCCTCCCACAAGATATCGTACTGGTCAACCACATTGATGGCGTTATGCTGATTTGACCTAGCAAGCAAGACGTAGCAATCACTCTAGACTTTTTGATAAGATGTTTGTATGTTGGAGTATGGGATATAAATACAACAAAAATTCAGGGACCTTTCACCTCAGGGAAATTTCTAAGGGTCCAGCCCTGGGAGACACGTTGAAACATTCTTGCTAAGGTGAAGATAAACTGCCGCATCTGGTCCCTCCTCTAACCAAAAAAGAGGTAAAAACACAGTGGGCCAATATATTTCTCACTTGGGTGTGCAACGAGAGCCCACTTACCATGTGACTGTAAAAGATGCTGGTTTTGGGTGAGAGCAAGAACAAGAGAAAGTTCTGTAGCAAGTCCAGGCTGCTGTGCAAGCTGTTCTTCCACTTGGGCCACATGATCTGGAAGATCCAATGATGCTTGAAGCAGCAGTGCAGGTAGGGATGCTGTTGGAGTCTTGGGCAGACACCGTAAGGGAATCAGAGTGCAGATCCTTAGAATTTTGGAGCAAACCCCTGCCATTCTCCGCAAATAACTACTTTTGAAAAATAGATTTTGGCCAGCTACTGTGCCTTAGTAGAGACTGAACACTTAACCATGGCCCATCAAGTCACCATGCAAACTGAACTGCCCTTTATGACCTTAGTGTTGACTAACCCAACAAGCTAGAAAGTCGGACATGCACAGCAACACTATTTTATGAAATGGAAGTGGTGTAAATGAAATGGGGCTCAAGCAAGCCCTGAAGGCACAAATAAGTTAAATGAGGAGCAGTCCAAGTGCCCATGGCCCACATTCCTGTTACCTTCCTCTCCACCCTCCCCAGCTCCTGCGTTTGTCCTCATGGGGGAACTCCTTATTATCTGCTGCCTGAAGAAGAGAAAACTCGGGCCTGGGTTAGAGTTGGTTCTGCACGATCTTGAGGCACCACCTGCAAGGGGACACCAATGGCACTATAGCTTCTGGGACGTCCCTGAAGGATGGTGGTGAAGGGAAATCTTCCCAGTGGGCAAACTGTGTGCAGTGTACCTGGTTGTTTATTGTACTTGGTAGGAGCAATGGCTAGAGGTGTGACTGTATCCTCACTCATGGGCTGTAGCCAATGATTTGGCTGGGTGGTCAGGGACTTGGAAAGAATATAAGAAATTGGTGACAAGGAGGTCTGAGAAACAGGTATGTAGTTAGAACTCTCTGCATGGGCAAAAAATAACCATGAAAATATTTGTGTTTCATTTGAATGTTCACCAAAAGGTGATCTTAGCAGAAGATTCGTAACCAAATGGATAGAATTACCCATTCTGTGGATACCAATAAGCATCTTTCCCCAGGCATCACCGAATGGGCTCATGAACAAAGCGGCCATGATAACAAGGATGGAGGCATGGAATCAGTAACACAGACCTCCACTTACCAAAGCCAGCCTGGCTACAGCCACAAGTGGGGGTCCAATCAGCCAGCAGCAAACACTGACTTTTCCATGCAACACCATCCCTCAGATGACTGACAGTTTGATTGTGTTGGGCCTCTTTCAACATGGATGGGGCAGTATTTTGTTCTTACTGGAATAAACACAGTTTGAATATAAATTCAATTTCCTTTTGCACAATACTTGTGCCAAAATTATCATCTGTGGGCTTACAGACTATCTTATCCACTGCCATGTTATTCCACATGGCATTGTTTCTGTTCAAGGAACCCACTTCACAGCAAAGTAAGTGCAGGAGTGGTCCTATGCTTATGGAATTCACTGATTTTGCTGTGTTCCCTGCTCTCTGAAGCAGTTGGCTGGATACAATGGTGGAAACACCTTCTGAAGTCGCAACTACAGCATCAGATAGGTGGTAATACCTTGTAAGACTAGAGCAAGCTTCTTCAGAAGACTGTCTATGCTCTGAATCAGCATCCAACATATGGTTTCTCCCCTAACCAGGATCTGTGCATCCAGGATTGAAGAGGTGGAAATGGGAATAACACTACTCAATATTACTCCCAGTTATCCACTAGCAAAATGTTTTACTTGCTGTCGCTATAACCTTATTCTCTGCTGGTCTAGCAGGAGGAACGCCTCCTTTAGGCGGCACAACAATGCTTCTGTTGAATTACAAGTGATGACTGCCACTTGGCCACTAAGGGCTCCTCTACTTCTGAACCAGCAGGAAAATGATTGCTGAGATGATTAATCTTGATTAACAAAGGGAAATTGGACTGCTATTCCATAATGGAGGTAAGGAAGAGTATGTTTGAAAGACAGAAGATCTGTTAGGGTGTCACTTAGCACTACTATGCCCTGTGATTAAAGTCAATGGGACACTACAACACAATTCAGGCAGGACTACTACTGGTTCAGATCCTTCAGGAATGCAAGTTTGTGTCATCTCACCAGGTAAAGAGTCATGATTACCTGAGGTGCTTGCTGAAGGCAACATAAATATGGAATGAGTCATGTAATAAGGTAGCGATTAACAATCAGCTACAACCATGTGACCAATTGTAGAATTGAAGACTGCAATTATTATGAATAATTCTCTATTTTGTTACGAATATGTGTGTGCTTGTGTGAATGTGTGTGTGTAATATCCTTATTTTCTTCTATTCCTTATTCCTCTAATATATCACATACGGTATTTAAGCATCACACAAGGAATTTGCATCTGATGCTGGGGAAAAGTTTACTGTGTTTTCAGTTGTATGCAGGGTAGTTGTATCATGTTAAATGGTTGTATTACTATATTACTGTCTTTACCTGGAGATTAACTATGGTTTAAGGGAGTGTATGTGGATACCAAGTTGACAAGGGGTGGGCTGTGATGATTAATTTTATGTGTTAACTTGGCTAGGCCATTGTTTGGCTCAACTACTAGTCTATGCTATTGTGAAGATATTTTGTAGATGTGATTAACATTTATAATCAATTGTCTTTATGGGAGATTACCTTGGATAATGTGGTTAGGCTTCATGTAATCATTGAAGGTCTTATGAGCAAACACCTAGCTTTCCCAGACAAGAAGGAATCCTGCCTCAGGACTATAACATAGAAATCCTGCCTGAGTTTCCAGATTGCAGGGCTGCCTTACAGATTTCAGACTTGTCAGCCCCATAATCACATGAGCTAACCCAAGTTCTTAAAATAAATCTATTTATCTGTCTATCATCTATATGAAACTCGTATCTATCATACTGGTTCTGTTTCTCTGGAGAACCCTGAGTGATACAGAGAGCAATCTTCATTTTAAGAAGATGATGGGTTGATACCATACAGCATTTCTTTGACAGAACTGTGCTGTATTATTAGGGTAATGCTAACTGCCATTACAAATAAATCCCAAGACAACAGCACTGAGAATAGAAATTCACATCTTGGTCATATAGAGAATGTGTTCCTTGTAAGTAGTTGGTTCCACATAGTGGAAGGCACCCAAGTCTCTCCTATAGCATGTTTTTGGCTTCTGCCAAAGCCTCACTGTCCTTCCAACTAGATGTTGGATCAGGAAATAAAGTAGAGCAGTTACTCTTTTTTATTCAGTTCCTTGGTCCAGAAGGAATACACATCAATTCCACCCACACTGCATTGGTAGGAACAAATCATAAGTCCCCACACATTTTTAAGAGAGCTTAGGAAATACCATCCCTGGCTGGGCTGTCACACCTCAAAGGCGGGTCTATAATGTGTAAGAGAAAGGAAGATGTTCGCGTGAATCCACACTATCATACCCACCATATGCAGTATTTTGGCAGTAGCAGCAATACCATTGTGTGTGTGTGAGAGATGTTGCTTTGCTAAGCTATATGGTTTTAAATGTCTGGAGCAATAATGACCTGAGAGTCTATAAATTTTAATATATTAAAGTATATTTCCAATTTAAAAAAAACTGATTTTTTTTGGAGGCAAAGTTATATACATAGTAGTTTGTCTTATGATTTAAGCCAAAGAAAACTAAGGCAATTTTGAGATGCATTATGGATATTATGTCATAGAATAGGAACATTTTTCTCCATTTTAGGACACTGCAATGTTCTGCTGACCTGTACCTGGAATACAGTGTTCTGTCCTGATGACTCAGATGTAAGAATGATGAAGTGGATAGGTTGGGACTTAGGGAACAATAAAAGAGAGAACAGAGTTGAAGACAGTGATTAAGGGAAGGGCAGGAGGAACTACATAATACCTGCCAAGTACTAAAAATAGGAATCTAGAACTATGCAACACGACTGATGATAGAACTTGATTTTATTTTTCAATACTTTCATTTAATTCTATATCCTTCATCATATGTGAATAACACTCCAGTATCATAAACACGAAATGGGAATGAAGGCTGTAATTTTAATTAACATATTTTATGGTGTTTCTGATTTGTATGCATTTGATCAAATTTTCATTTACAGTGAGCTATTTTTTTCTTTCTCATGTAATGTTTGACATTACCATTTCTTTCTTTAATAAAATACTAATATTTAATAAAATGAATTAAAATTGTAATATGACTTGTCAGGAATTTTTCTCCCTCAAATATTTGTATAATGGAAACTAAAACTCACAACCAGGTTCAATCTCAGTCGATAGGAAAAATTAAGCATGTTTTTGTTATTGTCTTGTTTCCTCTTTCAGCATTCCCTTCCTCTTTCCTCCAGGTGGTCAAAATAAGTGATCCCTGCCACTCATTCTTATTCCTGATTCCCTTTCAGTGCCTTATCTGTGGTCTAGAAAGGATGGAAACCCACAAATACTCATTTAAAGTACAGACATAGGGCATTCACACTACTAAAACTAGTATTAAAATATATATTTATAAACTATGGAGACACTATTTTAAATTATTTTTTCTTTGTCTTAGGCCAGATAACAATTTTATCTGCTTATTTCATGGCAAATAGAGGTTCTGATAGATCTTGATTCTGGTGCTCGATACGCGCGGAGTGCCGCTGCGCTGTTCTTTTAGCCAAATTTATTAATTATCCATTCATGTATTGGCTCACCCATCCATTCAGACAACTAGACACATAAACAGAGTACAAAAAAATCTCCTCTACCAGGGTATCTCTGAAAGCAGGGATCATATTTAACTTTCTTTGCACTCCCTGGACTTTGTGGGCATTCAATAAATGCTTTTTGCCTTATATGGCAGTTAATAAATGTGTTTTAAATTTAAGTATGAAACAAAATAGTCCTGTACACATGAACTTCCTCAACTCCCCTCACCTCATCTCTACGAACTCTTCCTCTTCCCCCCAGCTCCTCCTCCCCTGTCCCTGCGAATTCCCATCCCCCAGCCCCCCCAACTCTTCCTCCCCCAGCCCCATGAACTCCCCTCCTACATCTCCACCTGTTCTTCACCACCACTTTATCTCTCCGAATACGAAAGGAGAAAGGAGTCAACTAACTGCCACATCCCAAAGTTTCTCCTCGGTTTCAACTCATTTAACATTTCTGTGGAATTTACAACTTTGCATATTCACTTTTTCCAGAAATGGGACAGTGAAAAGGAAAGAAAGAGAGGAGAAAAAGATCCTTGCGCTGTGAGATGACAGGTGAAATGTGAAACCCAAAGGAAATCAGTTATCACACTCCTGGCAGGTGGTAATTTCTCTGAAAATGTTACTATTATTATTGCTTTGAGATCATTAAAGACACCAAAAACATTTATGCCTCCGTGCTTTTTTTCTAAGCAGCTAATAGTGCTTAAGATGAGCCTTTGTTTACATTTTCACTTGTCAGAAAGATGCTTATCTTTGAAGAACAATTGAAATGTCACTTTCTCTGATTACTTCCCTGATCCCCTTTATGGGGAAAATTACTGGTTCCTCCCCTGATTCTGTTGTTTCCAACAGAAAGAGTGCTAAATCTGCAGCAATGAGAAGTCAGGTATAAAGTAATAGTTTGACACACGGTATTGCCCCTCTCTCATGAGCATTAATTCTGGGATAGAATAAGGATGGCAAGAAGGGTGTGCTGGCAACCTCCATCCCCCAGCTGCCAAAACACAAAATGTCAAGTTAAAATTTCTAAAAAATTTTACTCAAACTAAAATGGATCAGAATTTTGCTTAGATTTTACATTACGTAACACTGTATGCTCAATGCATAAATAAGAAAATATTAACATTTAATCTCTAAATTTTAGTCTTGTTAATGTTTTAATCTCATCACAGTGTATTTGCATATATACAAACAACACAGTCCCTACGTGCCTGCACACGCTTCTGAAAATAGTATTATGACATAAATCTGTTTTCTGTATATATACATATATATATATATATATTTTCCTTTAAATTGGCGATATATTATGAACATGCTCTCCAAGCAGTAGATATTATTCTATGTTGTATATATTCATGTCTTCATTATGTGATGTTCTAGGTTCCAGATGGACCAAGAGTACAGGACTGAAGGTGACGAGGTACTGGGATTCCATTTGTTTGGATGTCATCTCCATTCTTAAATGGGTAGGAGCACCTTGTACTAGCAGTGAAAACTCATGGAAATACAGAAAAAAAGAGGTGATGGACACTGAACATGGCATATTCTTCTCTCTCTGTGTCTCTGTCTCTATTATACTCTTATTTATATACTTTATATATATGATTGTTAGCGTCTTTTTGCTATTGCAAAAATACTAAAACATATATTCTGTACCCAATATTAGGAAAAATTACTAGGAGAGGAATTGTTTTACCAAAGCCTACACAAAATTTTAAGGTTTTATTTAATATACATTCTCAAACATCTCTATAACATGTTCCTCGCATATTCAACTCCCTTCCCCCTGCTCAGTAACTGCTTCACAGTCCAGCCAGGACTATGTCCCCATTTTTTCAAACAATGGGCTATTTTGCATGGTAAAGTAACAGTCAGGGTAGTGGAGCTTATCTTTCATTTTTCAATTAAAATTTCTGTAATTGCTGCTGAGTGCAAATATTTTACATGCCATTTCATTTGGGGGAGGTAGTTAATTTGTTACATATTGAAATTGTGGAGACTAATTATTTGTCTCCAGTCTTCACGGCACATAATTTATTCAGCACTAATCAGGATAGTAAAGATATGTTTATGTACCATGATTTTAAAAGTACATATTTTTCTCATTTTTAACTTATTAATTTTCATTCACAATAAGTTGTATTACTTCTTCATGAAGCTTTTCTTTTTTTTTTTTTTTGAATATTTTTTGTTCTAAATCTAGATTGGTAGCATTACTTAAGCATACGAAAAAGCTAACTACTTATTTTCCATAGCAAAAAGTCAATAATATAGTCAAAATTTAGTAAAAAACTTAGTTTTAAAAATCTACTAGCACAATGAGTTTGTCGTTTAGAAATATGGAGATAAACAGCAGGATTGAAACAGCAGGTTTGAAACATAACAGCTAAAAGGATGAACAAAACAGCAACATGTAGGAGCTCTACTCCAGGTCAGAATCAGGCAGGAGCTCAATGGAAAGTGCGGTGTTTTGGCTTTTTAAAAAACATGTACATAATTAGTGATATTGAGAACTTCCACACATACTTACTGGCCATTTGGATGTCTTCTTCGGAAAACATGTGTTTTCAGATCCTCTGCCCATTTTCTATTTGATATTTTTAATGAGTTTTAT
This sequence comes from Ursus maritimus, assembly GCF_017311325.1. Classification (NCBI taxonomy): domain Eukaryota; kingdom Metazoa; phylum Chordata; class Mammalia; order Carnivora; family Ursidae; genus Ursus; species Ursus maritimus. The sequence goes on from NW_024425563.1 coordinate 101,734,745, forward strand.
GAGTTCTTCTTATATTTTAGATAATAGCCCTTATCAGCCATATGGTTTGCAGTATTTTCTCCCATTTCACAGGCTGCCTTTTCATTAGGTTGATCGTTTCCTTGCTGTGCAGAAGCGTTACAGTTTGATGTCGTCCTACTTGATTGTTTTTGCTCTTGCTGCTTATGTTCTGGGTGTCATATCCAAAAAAATCATCGCCAAGACCAATGTTAAGGAACTTCACCTGTTTTCTTCTAGAAGTTTTATGCTTTCAGTTCTTCATATTTTAGTATTTAATCCATTTTGAGGTAATTTCTGTGAATGATCTAAGACAGAGGTCCAAATAACCAGGGAAATGCAAATGAAAACTACAGTAAGATAGCTTACACCTGTTGGAATGAATATTACCAAAAAGACAAGAGGTGAGTGTTGGTCGGGATGTGGAGAAAAGGGGAACTTTTTTCCCTGTTGATCGGAATGCAAATTAGTACAGCCCTCTCATGGAAAATACTATAGAGTTTCCTGAAAAAATTATGACCCAGCATCCTACTGCTGGGTATATCTCTAAAGGAAATGAAATCACTCTCTTTGATTTGATTCTTGAGATTTCATTTTCTTCACCATTCTTCACCAGTGTTATTCATTTTCTTCACCGTTCATCTCTTGATAGACACGGATTGTTTCCATGCCTTGTGAGTAACTTATTATTGTTAATAATAACATTGTTATTATGCATTCCCCCCAAAAGAAGGAAATCTTACCATTTGTGACAAGATAGACGAACCTTAAGGTATTATGCGAAGCAAAACAAGTCAGACACAGAAAGACAAACACTGTATGACCTCCCTTACATGTAGAAGCTGGGGAAGTCAGATTCATAGAAACAGAGTTGGTTGGCAGTTGTCAGGGGCTGCGAGGTAGAGGAAAGGGGGACATGCTGGTCGAAGGGTACAGACTTTCAGCTATAAAATGAATACATTCTGGGGATCTAATTTACAACATGATGACCATAGTTAACAATACTATATACTTAACTGTGTAGTTAACAAAATTATACACTTGCAATTTGCCAAGAGATTGGATCTTAAATGCTCTCACCACACACATAAAATGATAGCTATATGAGGTGATGGCTGTGTTAACTGTATTGTGGTGATCACTTCACAATACATACATGTGTCAGTCATCATGTTGTACACTTTAAACTTACACAATGTTATTTGGCAATTATATCTCAATAAAACTCGAGGGGAAAATAAATGTTTTAAAGACACCAAATTTTGAAGGCTTTATATGAAAAATAAGAATGCAAAATGTCTTAATGAATTTTATCTTGATTACATATTTAAAAATGTTTCTGTGCATAACTTTAATAAAATAGCATTTTAATTAAGTACAAATAGGAAATCATGTTGAACTTTGTAAGGTAAGACCCCTTTCCTCCTTTAAGTCTATATTCAATCCTACCTGCGATCCATCTCCTAGTTCAGGCCAACTCTGGTTAGGAGAAACCGGGAAAAATAGCACTGGGGACAAATTAGATACACGCATAAGAAGAGAGATGTAGCTTGTATCAGTGGGACTCCGTCCCTTCCTGCACTTCTGGTTAAATCCTAAGCAAGCAGGTGTAAGAGAGGGCCAGATTATTTGCCTCCTGGATCATTCAGACAAGAGAGCCAATAGTTTCAAGGAAACGAACCAAACTCTTTTACTAACTGTTTTAAACCAGATGTCCAAATACTTACTAATCAGCGAAAAAGGGAGCACACTAAGCTTATTTTTCATAAATCTACAAAAAGATTATTGACATTTTATGACTAAACCGAATTTTATGCAAATGGCTTATTTATGATGGACTCTACATAGCTGAAGTTCTAACTACATAAAAGCCATTCATCTTTGCCTTTTCCCAAGTGGCTTTATTTACTCTTCCTCATGTTTTCTGTATGTGCTTGTTTGGAAGCCCATGTGCACAGAACACTCTCACGATTCAGAAACGGACCTCATATCCCGTGTCATTCTTCTGTCTTCCTCTCCCTTTTCTCCTTTCTCTTTTTCTGCCTCTTTTACACTTAAACAGCCTCTTGTACAAAGTTTCAGTATGAGTTTTATAAGTATGTGTTTTATTTGCTACAAGTTCAGGGGAAATGAAAGTTGTTCCTAATCATGCAATGGTTTTTAGTCAGCTTAATGACATTAACCAGTGAGGAGTGATTTTTTTCAGGGTCACTGGATTATGAAGAAAGGTAATGATGTGTTCTCATCAATTCTGCATTCAGATCCACATTTATATTACTCACCTACTTGCAACTGCTTTGTTTGAAAAAGATTGATAATTTTACATTATTTTTTGCATTGGAGAAAAATCAGTAATATACAATCGTTCTATTCCATAAACAGCATTCAAGATTTCATATAACCAGAAAAGCAAAAAATAGTTATATGGAAATAAACAACTGAAAAGGGATGTGCTATTTATATCAGTGGTCCTGGGGAGACTATTTTGTTCATTCAATGACTATAGCACCACACTGTACACAAAGCACTATGAATCTTCATCAAAAATTACGAAGAGTGTGTCCAGTTAAAGCACTATAACTATCCTTTCAAAAATATGGTGGAACATACCAACACTTCACAGAGTGTTACATTTGGTGAAAGGGACCAAACAAAACTTCAAATTTGAAGATATGTTGATGTCTATGTTAGTGTAAGAAAAGGGTCAAATAAAATAACTTACTCAATTAAGTTAATCTGAATGAAGTAGTCTGAAGACAACCCAATAACTCTTGGGATTTACATACTCCTTACTTATTAATGCACGAAGACGTTCTGATATTTAAGAAACTTTAGCATAATTTTTAGCATTTGGGGATATCTGTATTTGGGTGATTATAAAATCAGATGAATATAGAATAATATTAATCAAATAATTAAACTATTTCTGTATACGTGGGAATTATTTCAGGACTTAAGCTGTTGGTTCAAAGGTACACATAAATAGCTACTACAATCTTTAAAATTCATAATAAGACATTTAAATACTAAATTATTTATTCACTCATTTAAACCAATATTTAATAGGTATCAGAGAAGCTGTGCTAAATAAAATGTAGGACTCAGATTTCTAATGGAGACATTAGTCAAAACATGATACACTACAAAGAAGTCTATGACGCTACCAGAATGTATATTAACCTCCTACTCATGGGAATAAGGCTATCAGACATCTCAAGCTCAGCTCAAGGAAAAGTCTTTAAGTTTTGTGTTGGAAAGGCATATACCGATTGCAGTATTTGTCATGAATACCTCCCAGTTGAACCAACATTGCAGCAATCTGTATCCCATTAGGTGGAGGAGTATTGTCAGAGCAATTGGAACAAGTGTGGAACCTTCACTACCAACTGAGAGGTAATTGTAACAGGAATCTCCAGCCGCGATCTTGCCATGGATCCATGGACTTTTGGATCTTCTGAGTTGCAGCATTGTCCGTTGATATTGGGAAAGTCTCCAGATGGATATTAAATACGACATAGATTTAAATTACATCACCCCAAATGCCACACGGGCACACACATCTGAAGAACCCCACTAAGACTGTAAAACTGTAAAATGGATGCTACAAAATGATTTGAGATTAGAAGGCTCATAGTGTCTTTGGGAGATAGATACACAAACCATTATGAGGGTTCTTCCCAAGAAAAAGAGGGGAGGAAAAGAATGGTTATCAAGGTAACTTCACTTATTTTTTTAATATTTTATTTATTTGAGAGAGACAGAGATAGTAAGAGAGAGCACAAGCAGGAAGGAGAGGGAGAAGTGGACTCCCCACTGAGCAGGAAGCCCTGTGTGGGACTCAATCCCAAGACCCTGGGATCATGACCTGAGCCGAAGGCAGAGGCTTTCACCGACTGAGCCACCCAGGCATCCCACAGTAACTTTAAACAGAGACTCTGCACCAGTACTCCTTAATGGTGAACAGTAAAACTCCCTGAAATTCAACTTCAGTACCCTCCTCATCAAGATTCCTCAACTGAAAATGCTGCTCTGGGATACTATGCCAAAACCATCTCTTTTTTTTTTAAATAGAAGACATCTGCTAAAGGTGGACCTTGTCAGATATTACATTCTGAAAAATAATTTAGATAAAGAAAGTTTCCTCTAGTTGTATATAGATAACAAGTAAAAAACATCCTACTAAGATTTTTATCAGTTGTTCTCCTCTCCTACCAAGTAGGACCATTAGTTTATTTTCCATCTATCGGATGTGCGTGTGTGAGTGTGTGTGTGTGTGTGTGTGTGTGTGCGTGTGAGCATATCTTGTCAATCAAGCAGTTTTACTCTCAACTCAGGCAGGTTCCAAACATCGTACAGATTCACAGGAGAGCAAACTGTTCATTGCCTCCGAACACTCCCTGTGTTGTGTTACAGGAACTGGACCTAGGCAAGTTCGTGGAGACCTATTAGCTGGAGATTAAAGAGGCACTTCTGTAGTTCAAACTAAATCAAGAACCTTCTTAGAATGGCAGGGAGCTTGTACATAAACTCATTTTTCCAGAAATTTCCCTGTTTAAAAGCCATCACAGACCAAAATTCCCTAGACCAATTCAAATATGTGAATTTAATGTAAATCATTAGAAATGATCATTTGGGTCATTTGTGTTTACAGGTGATATGCTAAGAAAGACAAGCTTTGGGAAGAAGATGAAAGTATATTTTATGTTTCTTCAGGTTATTACTGACTGAAATGATGTTTGCAAAATGTCATAATATTTGATATTAATTATTGAATACCCAGTAAAACAAAATGTGCACAAAAAATTAATAATTGACACATATTGCCAATTTACTAATATAAAATACATAAATTTTATTTCTTACCTGAAAATATCATCAATTTTTAAAAATAACACTAAAAATATTATGTATTTTACCTATTTTCTCAAAGTTAAAGGTGTTTGTAGGAAATATACCACTTATTAGATATGACCTAAAGAATACAGGTAAACAAAGAACATATAATTACCTTGGAAAATAAAGGGCATCAGTAAAAGAGAGTAACTAGGTATTCGATTCAGTCTCACTCAGATTAGAGTAGATATTTTGGATTTCAATAATTCAATAATATCACAAAATAACAACTTTAATTATGTGGTTTTGTGTGGCATTTCAAATATAAACATTGACAGAGTTAATATAAAAGTCTCTCAAGCTATGCTTACTGAAGATAGAATAATAGGGAAGAAAGTCATTCATTATAAGAATCATGAGATTAAATACTTCATGCCCTAAACCTATTGCAAAAATCCATGTTTCATTCCTGTGTATAGCTGAAATCAATTAAACTGGCAGATAAATAATGAATGTTCCCGGTAAATAATGCAAGGAGTTATTTGGCTAGTATCACATTTCCTCCATGTGAGTACTTCTCTATGTTGGGTGGATACATGACCAATCATCTTACATCTTAAAACAAACAAAAAACATTGCAGAGATGTATTCATTAAAAAAAAATTCAAGGGTTGGGGCACTGGGGTGACTCAGTCGCTCAGTGGGGAGTCTGCTTCTCCCTCTGCCCCTCATCCCACACGTGCTCTGTCTCTCTCACTCTTTTCTCTCTCAAATAAATAAGAAAAATCTTTAAAAAATAATAAAAAATAATAATTCAAGGGTTATTTTGTTGAATATGTATAAACATATATTTTCCTTCATTAAAACATTAATAAAAGTATTATCAAATAAATCTATCTATCCATATATATAAGAGAATATATATATCTCTAAAGGTAAATGCCTGCCTTTAGGGATGTACTTAACCATCAATAATTCTTTAGACGTTTGCTATATCTATGTTTTTATTTAATTTGTAACCAAAATAATCCAACACCATTCTACATGTTATTTTTATCATATTAAAACTTGATAAAAGAAACTATTATTTGACAAACTAGATAAAGTAAACACACACTTAGGTTTAGGGAGGGGGAATGGAAACAATTGAAATTCAGGATGAGGGAATTGTACAGATAATGATATAGGAACGTGACACAGCTGGTTATATCCAGGAATTATTTAAAATAAGTGGTATGGAGTTTTGGGCTGTCCATTAACTCTACAGCCTCCAACAGTGTAGGGATGGCACTGGTCCCGTGTACGATTGCGTGAGTGCTTGTTGCTCTCTGGAAATCTCCCAGATGAAGATCGTTTTAGGGCTGATCCATCATACAAAAGCTCATTAAGTACGCTTTTGTCTTAGAAAAGTGGTTCAGAAGGTAGAGTCTATAAGGAAGTTTTAATAGTGGCCAAAGGGAGGCCAAGAAGTTCCAAGTGGGGGTAAGTGGACTCAGATATGGCAAGTCCTAGTAAAGGAAACTGATTTAGGAAAGAAACACGGTTTATATTATAAAAGCCTACCCAGGGGTGAGTGTCACTGCATGCCACGCAATGTAATTGCAGTGACAAAAAATAGCTGATTCTTAGTCTTATTTTAAAAATAAACAGCTTAGTCGATGTGGAAGACACACGGTTGGTTGTCTTTTAACAGCCGTTTCTTCCTTTCTTCAGCAAATGAGCCCAATTTTCTCCGTCCTCTGAGCGGCTGTGTCTTCCGTGGGAAGCCGGAGTCCTCCTTGGAGCCAAGACCAGCATAGTCCAGGGATGTACTGTATGGTGACTAACATAATATAATTAAAAAAAACATTAAAAAAAAAGGCCAGCATACTCATCGGCGTAGGCCGGTTAGGGTCTCATTCCCCTTTGCCACGTATGTGGTTTTAACACAGGTGTGAAACCAAGTCTCCAACAGATACTGAAGAAAGTGTCCTGGAAGATCCTGGGAAGGTTTTCTCATTCGTGATAACAGACATAAGATAGGAATTTTCTCTGTTCTGCCTCTTTGTGCACATGAAAATTTGAATGGAAGCAGCACTGTTAGGAAATAGCAGGAGAATTACAGGGAAGGTGAATGGGAACCACGATAATACTGAGACTTAATCAAACAATCGTTGCCCCTTACCTTATATTTGCTTTTTTATGATATAATAGTGTCTTTGTTCTGTTGTTTGCAGGCAAAGCATTCTCATGCATATGCTAGCAGGTTGTGCTTAAGACGGCAAAAGCAGGTCAAGATAAGATTATCAAGGAGGCAGAAGCCAGACTAAGGGAGTGTGGGCTTTACCTGGTAAACAGTGGGGGTCACTGAGGATCGGAGCAGGGGAGCGACATGAGGAGAGCTGTACTTCAAAGGATTAATTTAGCAGTTGTGTGTGGGAAGGGTTTAAGAGAGGCTCAGAACATTTCACCACTTGGAAGGCATTGTTGAATATTCATAAAAACTAGTTTATCGCTCAGCATAAATAATTTTTAAACACAAAGTAAAATACAGTATGTGTTGCCATGGAAGTGACAAAGCCTAGGAAGGATAATGACAGGCACAGGAGATGGTGCTATTGTGATTTAAATTAGTATAAATCTTTCTAGAATGTAAGTACGTTTTCAGGCAGAGTTTTGAATACACCAGGAAAAGATTATGGTTATTTTATAGTTTTTACTGAAAGAGAAAATAACGAAAGAGGTTTCTGCACATGAGACCTATAAAGCTAAAGGAGGTCAAGTTCACAGAGTCAAGAGGCTGACTAGGGTTTAAAAGAGTGAATGAGGCTGCGACACAGAGCACAGCTCAGGTGAGGTGTTGCCCTTGCGATCGTTGTGGCTATTGTGATATTATGATCGTAGCCACTAGAAGGTACTGGCCCCGTCTATGGCGAAGCCCTGGATGTGATATACAGGGGCACGCAGCTTCCCGCCATCCTTCGCCATCACTCACATGTGCTAGTGAGGAGGCAAGAACACATCACTGCGAAGCTCAGAGGTAGGAGAAATGCAAGTAAGTGAGAAACAGAAATGGTTGAACCATAATTATGCCCAAAGGCATGAATTAACAAAGGGTTTGAGAAGCATGATGGGTGTGATATGGATGTGAATCTAAAATTTGAAAGAAGTTTCGAACAACTACTTAGGAAAAGCATTGTATATACAAAGAGAGAGAGGTTATGAAAACTAAAATATTTCCTCAAATAAACTGAGTGCACATAATAAATGTTACATTAAGTCAATATGGGGCGGGGGTGGGGGAGTTGGTGGAGAGGAACAAACACACCAAAAATATGAAACATCTTTGAACACAGAACTAAACACAGCAACCTCACAAAACTTGACCATGATATTCTGGCCAGGCGTTTCACATTTCCTAGAGTCACTCTTTACTATTTCTGGTATAGAGCAGTGTGTGTTCTCCATGCTTATCTCCCCTCACTGGACAGCAGTAAATGAATTTTAAAAATTAAATAAATGAAATAAAGAATTAAAAATTGATGGGACGCTTGGGTGGCACAGGCGGTGAAGCGTCTACCTTCAGCTCAGGTCATGATCCCAGGGTCCTGGGATAGAGCCCCACTTCAGGCTCCCTGCTCAGTGGGGAGTCTGCTTCTCCCTCTGCCTGCTGCTAATTGGTCATGCTCTCTCTCTCTCTCTCTGTCAAATAAATAAATGAAATCTTAACAAAAAAAGAATTATAAATTGAGACATAAACTCCATCAATTATAAGGGCTTTCTATGTATATAGTTCATCTGCATACACTTTAAATAATATTCCAAAAGCTGTGGCTCTCTGGGCCCCACTCCCAAAGTCTCTGATTCAGTAGGTGGAAGGGAGGGGGCGCGAATTTGCATTTTCCAAGTTCCAGGTGATGCTGCTTCTGCCTCCTCACATGGGGAACCACGGTATGGTATCATCAAAATCTACAAATGCATCTCTCCAAATGTCCTGGGGTTCCCATTCAAATTCGCTTGGACTTCCCAGCCACACTTCTCAAAGAAGCTGCCTAGAAATACTGTGTCCGTTCCTTGAACTCCCATTCCCTCCTCAGGCCCCTTCAGTGTGCTGTCCGCCTGGGGCTTGCTTCAGAAGCCGCTGCTTGGGGGTCCCATCCCCGAGATCAGCCTTGAGGCTCCCATGCTCTGGCTTTGGTAACACCTCCCCCTTCCTGTTTTGCCCTCAGACTTGTGCTCAGTCTCCTCTGTCCCCCCAAGTTTCTCCCTGGTTTCCACATTGCAGCTATATGTTATCTCTTGAAACTTCCAGGAAGGTCATTTGAACTGCCTGTTTACAATCCTTAAATGTCTTCCCAGCTCTCTCAGGGCTGCTTCTGCCTGGATGGCATCCACAGGACTGCCAACAGTTGCTTGCTACTGAGGCTTAACTGCCCCTCCCCGTGGAAAGCAGTCGTTGCCTGGGATACTTTCCCAGAGCACCTCAAACTTCCTAGTTTGCCGGGATGCTGCAACAAGATCCACAGACTAGATGGCTTAAACAGAAAGTTATGTCCTCGCAGTTCTGGACACTGGAAGTCTAAAGTCGAGGTTATGGGTCACATTGGGCTTCTCCTGAGGCCTCCCTCCTTGGCTTGCATGTGGCCACCTTCTTGCAATGTGCTCCCATGGTCTTGTGTGTAAGCGTACTCCTGGGTGTCCCTCCGTGTGTCCTAATCTCCTCTTTTTATAAAAACACCAGTCAGATGGGAGTAGGGCCCACCTTAAAAGCCTCATTTTAACTTAAGTACTCCTTTAAAGGTCCTATGTCCAAATACAGTCACATTCTGAACTTCTGGGTGTTTGGGCGTCCACAGATGAATTTGGGGGAACACAATCAGCCCATAACAAACATTGCAGTTTGTATTAGAACTGTAATTAGTGTTGTTTAACCTCCCTGTTCTCCCCAGCCACAGCATGCGTCCAGCCGAAAGGGACCGAGTGTAGCTTGTTTCCTCCTGGACGACGGGATCATGGTCGGGAGAAACACGGATACAACAAACTCAGAGCCAGCTTTCCTGCCACTTCACTGGTGGTTCCCAAACACAGACTCGTCAAACAAAACGCTTGTAATCCACAAGGCTTTGTGCGGACCTGGGCTCTGCGGTTCCAAGACAGAATACAAATAATCGGTATCTAATCTCCTAGTTCAAATTCTTAGTTTTGAATCTAACAAAGCCAAGCAAACACGGGTACAAGACTCAAGGCCAACCTATTCTTTCTGCTCTGCTGCTGGTCAGGCTGACCACGACACACTTCCTGACGTACGGACTATTGTCCATCCCCAGATTCCTAGATGGTCCACAGCAGTTACATAAAGGACACTTGATGCAATGTTCCACTTTGTTATTAAACAAAATCACTGCTCCTTGGAGGGGAGAAAAAGAGAAAGTTTACAGAAATACGTAAAAGTAGAAAATGTTGTCATTCAAGAAATAGCCATCGATGGGGCGCCTGGGTGGCGCAGTTGTTAAGCGTCTGCCTTCGGCTCAGGGCGTGATTCCAGCGTTCTGGGATCGAGCCCCACGTCAGGCTCCTCTGCTAAGAGCCTGCTTCTTCCTCTCCCACTCCCCCTGCTTGTGTTCCCTCTCTCGCTGGCTGTCTCTCTCTGTCAAATAAATAAATAAAATCTTAAAAAAAAAAAAAAAAAAGAAAGAAATAGCCATCATTAACACATTTTTCTATGTGTCTCATTTCCTACGCATATATTAAAATATACATGTATACTTTATGCAAATGTCTGTATTAAAAATGCTAATACTCTGCTTACTGATTTTTTTTCCAGAGCTTTTGTCCTATAGTAATCCTCCTAATTTTGATAAAACCTTTAGATCTTTTAGGTCTCACTTCTTATCTCTCTTTTATCTATGTAGAATTGGTCTTGGTTTATGTTGTAATGTGGAGAATATAATTATTATTCTTCTTTTATTCTTCCTTTTAAAGTAAATAAAATACTTCCTACCTTCAGAAATTTAAAAAAAAAATCACTCATTAAAAAGTTCAAGTGATTCAATGAAGCTTTGAGTAAAATGAGGTAATGATCCAGTATTGCTTCTCTCCCCACACCCTAAACCCACCCCTTGGAGGTTACGACAGTTTACATTTTTCATGTAGATTATAGACATTCTTTCTTTTATGTATCATTAGTGGGCTAGTTACATTTTTTTAAATTGAATTTGGTCAATAAATCATACTACTAGAACTTGCTTTCTCATGCTGAACATTTGATTGGAGGTCATTTCATTTTACCAAAATAATTTACATCATTTCTCTTTAAAGTCGTACGACATTCCAAAGTATGCGTGTTCTATAATGCATTTAACTGTGCAGCCAAGCATTAATATTTAATTGGTTTTAGGCTTTTTCTCTATTGCAAATAATATTACAACAAATATTCTTGTACACGCTTCATTTTACACAGGAAGTATGAGGTATGTGGGACGAATTCCGAAATTTAAGTTATCAATTAAATTTTGACAGAATTCCAAACTGGTTCAAAAAGTTTGGATCAATCCACATTCCTACCAACGGTGTACAGGAGCCTTCTTTTTCAAACATCATCACCGACTAAGCATGTTTAAAATTATCTTTATTTGTTCCAGTAAATGGTCAAGAATAGTATCCAATTGTATTTATTTGCATTCCCATATTTTCTTGTATGTAAGATTTTTTTATGTTTTTATTACTTGTTTTTATTTCATCATCTTTAAATTGTGTTTTCAAATTATTTGAAGGTTTTATATTCACTTGTTTGCCTTTTGTTGAAGACTGGAATCTTCCGTCTACTTTCACCGATCTATTGTTAATTTTTAACCATAGCTTACAACTATTTTCACTTTTTCTGTGGTACAAATTCTCAATTTCATGCCTTGCTTAAGTAGGTCTCACTGTAAAATATAAATATTTCCCTACATACTCTTATCCAGGATTTTTAAATTCTGTAATTTAAGTTTAGATCTTTCATCACACTGGACATGGCTCTCCATGCCATGGAGGGGCCAGTGATTATGGATGGACATGTAATTGAGGAGGGAGCAGAAGGCTAGCTGAGGACAAAGCAGAAACTGGCACCCCACACCGCCCCCACCATGGGATAAATAAATACAAACTGCCAGTTCTCCCCAGGCTGCCCTAAAGGAAAAACAAGTAGAAAGGAAAGGATAAACAACCTGTAGAGATCACAACCCTGCAAGAACTGAGTCTCCCTCAGTTTACACGTGTCCTAGTGATTTACAAGGAAGAAGCTTTCTTATTAATAGCCTAGCTTCCAGAGACCCATAACTCAGTTTCCTGAAGCCCTAACATCACCCTCCCCTCCATAAAATTGAGGGAGGCTGAGACAGAAGGAAATGTAAATAAAATTGAATTTCTTTTAAACCTGCAACCCATTGATAAGGACATGGGGTAGGAGGAATGTAACATTCCTCCAGGAAGCTCCCAACTATCTTACTGTTAATGCCTTACTAGAAGGTTCAACAACCCTAACTTGACAAAGACAAGGTCTCCAGTATCTTGTGAGTCTTCTTTAATATATGAAAGTTCTTTCTCAACCTCCCTTTTCTTTACCTCTTCCAACCCCATAGTGTATAATCAGCCACCCCTCACAACTCGGGGCAGCGTCTCTTTCTGCCCACGGGTCCTGTCCCCCTGCTTTAATAAACCACCAATTTTGCACCAGATGTCTCAAGAATTTTTTCCTGGCTGTCGGCTCCAGACCTCACCCCACCGAACCTCACCTATATTCCAAAATCACATCATAATCTGGGTGCCTGGGTGGTTCAGATGGTTAAGCGTCTGCTTTTGGCTCAGGTCATAATCTCAGGGTCCTGGGATAGAGCCCCGCATCAGGTTCCCTGCTCAGCAGGGAGCCTGTTTCTCCCTCTCTGCTGTTCCCCCTGGTCCCCCTGCTTGTGCTCTCTCCCTCTCTCTGTCAAATAAATAAATAAAATCTTAAAAAAAAATCACATCATAATCAGGGAGGGTTTTATCTCCTGTCCCTATAGCTTTCCTTCCCAATTCTTCATGAATTTGTCCCAGTCAGATTTTTGTCTCTCCCAGCTTTTCCAGTGATCTCCACATTACCAAATCCACAGGTTATACTTTAATCCTTTGCATTCAACCTGATAGCTGTCTTCGGTATGACATCCACCCCTTTTCATGGAGCTTTTTCTTAGTGTCTGGAATTCTACTCTTGATTCTGTCCCCATTTTCTTTGATCTCCTTGGGCCAACTTCTAAATATTAGAAAGCCCAGGCTTAGCCCTTGGACAAATTTCTCTGGGTCTATATTCTCTTCCTAAGTGATTTCATGAGGCAAAATGTCTCAGGTTTGGTATGCCTAAAAATATGTTTATTTTTCTCTCACATTTGGATAATTGTTTGCTCTACATGCATTTCCCTCAAGCCAGACAAAAGCATGGGCTCTGTAGCCAGGCTGTCCGTGTTTGAATCTCTATATCTGCTTACCAGCTGTGTGACCTTAGGCAACTTATTTAATATTTTTGTGTCTTCACTTCCTTCTTTAAAAAATGAGGGTTATACTAAGTACCCACTTCATCAGCTTGATAAGAAGATTAAAAGAGGAAACAGTTTCAAAAAAACTAGAGCAAAGCCTGCACTAAATATGCTAACTACCATTATTATTTGATGACATTATGCATTAGAATAGTTGATGCTAATTCTGTGTCTTGTTACTTTGTAAGTAACCTCTTCAAGATTTTCCACTCCGAAAGGTTTTAGGATTTTTCTCTTGGAGCATAGAAATTTTATGAGGTTAGCTCGAGATGTGAATCTTTTATTCTCCCAAAATATATTGCCTTGGCACCTGGTAATCCCTTCGATCTGAGAGCCTATGTCTCCTCAGGTTTCGAAATATGTCAACAATCAATTCTTTGATTTTTACCTTTTTTCCATTCTTATGGCTTTTCCTACAGAACTCCTGTTAAATAGACAGGGAAACTTTGTGATAAATGCTTCATGTCACTTATCTCACTTTTCACAGAGTTTTAATCTCTTTTTCTTTTTATACCATGTTCTTGAAAGTCTTTCAGCTCAATCACCCAGATCACTAATACTTCACCAAGGTAAATCCTGCTTTAAATTGTATTCTTTTGGAATGTACTTGCAATTTTTAGAATAATCTAAGTTGCTTCTTGGCATATCATCATGCTTATTTGTTATATAGAATAACACTCTCCAAGGATGCAAGTTATGTTTTCATTAAAGTCTTCTCTTTTCTGTTATCAAAAATAAAATGCACCAGACAATTAAGGAGATGACTTTATTCAAGCTATTGCAATAGGGAAATGTTCTTTAGTGAGGGATGTTTCAGAGAAAAGGAAGAGGATCTTGGGTTTTATAAGGACAGCTAAAGAAGTAAGTCTTAAGGTAGAATGGAAGTAGGTCTTATCCAAGAATATATGGTGGTTCTTTGAGGTTAACCATTGTCAAAACACAAAAGGGTCAAGGATTTCTCTATTTTTGCTGCTTTCCAGGAGCAAAGGAGTTAGATAATACTCAATATTGTCAACTGTGAAATGGGAGAATGCCTTTAACGTTATACCCTTAATATTTTCATTAGTCACATAAATCTTTGTAGGTACAACCACACTTTTTAGCACAAAAAATCTGGCAAGTTAGGATTTAAGAACAAATGCATATATCAATATATCATCTACTTCATTCTTAACATTGCTATGGTTCATCCTGAAGAAACCATTGTGCTGTTCCTGTGATATCGTCAAGTGGTGAACACAGGGCCACGAACTAACCCCAAGGGGTCATGTAGTTAGTATCCCTCCTCTGTTGTTTCTTCTAATTCGAGTGATTGCATATTGCTAGTGAAGTGTCACCAATGCCAAGAATATAAGTGGAATTTTTGAGGTAGATTTTTAAAATTCAGTAGAAAGTATACACCGGGCATCATTAATAGTCCTTCATCAGCCAGTGTAGAAACTCAGTTGTGCAAATAATGGTGGAATTTGATTTCTAGGTAATTTTATAGTCAAATAAAGAACATCAAAGATCTCAGGGACTCACCCTGCCTCACTCCCCTAGTCTTGTTTATGATCTGCAAGATAGAGATTGCAGAAGTCTCCAAATCTGGCTGATCTCACAGCAGTTTTAAGGGATGGATTTATTTAAAACCAGGTGACCAGAAGCATACCGTGTGTTCATATTTACAGGTGGGTGTCTCAATAATCAGTCTTTGGAAGCGAGGGAAATTATCCTGCTTTTCACAGGACTGCAGTCCAGGGAAACTCCAGAATCAGAATACCCACATTCATTTTTAGTCACAGCAGTCCAATAATCCTGTTGAAAGGAACTTAAAAATCAAGAGAGAAAATACAGAGAGAAAAAATGTTTGAAGGAATTGGAGAGATGCTGAAGCAACCAGGACTTAAAGGGAAAAAATTCCAGACAAAGGGGAACTTCCCAGACAGGTGAGCCAACATTCCCTCAGGCCAGGCCATTTGCTAATATTCTAGGCCTACAGCAAAACAAAAACAAAAACAAAAACAAAAGCAACCCCCCCCAACCAAAAGAAAAATGAAACTGAGATCCACACAGAAAACAATTACAAAAAAACAGAGAAACCTGATCTTTTTTTTTTTTAACAATCTTGCAGAACAAGGGGTTGGGGCGGGGTGGGGGGGAGGAGGTAGAAAGAGATCCAAAGGGACTGGATTCTAGTAAGAAGCAAAGGTCAGAGAACTCTAAACTCAACATAATAAACGCACAATCCCTGTCCCAAGTCATTTATCAAATTCCAAAGCAACTCAGAACAGAAGACTGAGCAAAAAGCCAAATAAAAAGCCTGGCATCCTTAAGATCAAAGAAAACAAGGATTAGTGTTCAGGATCCAACTCATCTCTCTTGAAAACCAGAATCCAGGGATCACCTAATCCCTCAGAATACCTGAGGGGGTAAACCCTAGGAATGGGAGGAAGTTTGAGGGTAATAAAGCCAGCCCTACACAATTGTGAGTTAGCTCACTCTCATTTGGACTGTGGTAATTAGCCCATCTTCTCTGTTGTAAGAAAACAATTTATTAATCTACAATTTTCCTGATGGAATGTATAGCATTTAGTGAAAAATTACAAATCATTCCGAGAAATAAGATTAAAAGAACAAAAAGAAGCACAAAATATTTTAGAAAACCAGTTTCAAAGATAGTCTAGTTATTGAAGTTTTCAAACAAGGATTTTAAAAAGCTATCTATTTGATGTTAAGAAATAGAAAACAATTAATACATTAAAAGTACATAGTCAATAAGGTACTGGAAAGAAAATGTTGCATAAAAAAATCTGATGTTAATCCCGTTGAAGGAAAGAAACAAAGAAACATAAGACAAGTAGTTTGAATAGGAAATAAATAAAAGATAGAAAGAAAAAACCCAAATATATCACTAATTACATTAAATGAATATACCTAAATATTTTCATTAAAAAGATATGGTCATCTGGATTAAAAGTGACTATATGTTATTTACAAGAGACACAATTTAAATATAAAGGTGGAAGTTTAAGTAAAAGTAAATTCAAAGAAAAAAAAAGTCACTATGAAAAAAGTAACCTAAAGAAAGCTTCTGTTGCTCTACCAGTGTGTGCATGTGTGTGTTTAGTATGTAACGATGTGATGACATGACATGTACAGTGCAGCTAGACATTGCTTAGAGCAAAGTTTGTAGTCATTAATACAGTATTAGAAACTAGGGAAGTTTTGCATTAAACTCATGATCATCAACCTTAATTATCATGCGGTAAATCCTTTATTTTCTCTCTCTTTGCATTGCACATCTATTTTATGCTTTCTTCTCTATCCTCAACTTCAGTTACATATTTCCTACTGAGAAATTAAAGTAATTGTATGAGAACTTCCATGGGCCACATGTCCACATCTACTTACCTACCAGTACTTTCAATTTCGTATTCTGCCTTTCTGTCTGTTGTTAAAGAACACACAGTCCATGCTTCTATCTAATGCTAATTCCTCCAACTAACTGTGAGGTCCCATCCTTCTTAAATATTCTTTAATAGAGAATTATCTTTATTGACTCATTCCCATCAGCACACAAATGTGTTTGTGTCTCCTATATAAGCAAACAACAACAGCACTTTCCTCTCCCAGCTTCCCTTTCAGGCTCATTCCCATTAAACACATTCCAATCAGAACTTTGACCCATCACTCCACCAAAACTTCTCTTGTCACAGCGAGAAGAAACTAGGACAGCGGCATGAAAATGAAGTTCTTTGTTATTTTCTGTTGCCATCTTTGTTTGGCAATATGGCTCTTACACTATTAAAAACAAAAACTTGTCTTGTCTAGTCCATCAATTACCTCTAGTCACCAAATCCATGATCAACTCACAGATATCCTTGAACTTGATCTATCAACAGCATTTGACAATATATTATTCTCTGCTCCTGAAAACATTTCCTCACTTGATCTCCAAATACCACATTCACTCAGTATTTTTCTACCTCACTAGTTCCTTTTATTCAGCCTTCTGTGGGCCCACGGTCTTCACCCTATGTTCTTCACACTGCAGTACCCCTGGACTCAGTCTCTTCTATTATCAACAACACTCACGTTCTTGGCAGTCCCTTCCAGTCCCAAGGATTTCTACCTCTTTTACATACCAACAACTTCAGCATTTGTATCCACAGTCCAGCCCGGTCTCCAAAATTCCAGATTTATATATCTGTCTATTTGATATATCCATGCAGAGATTTAATAAACCCCAAACTGAATTCCTATGTTACAAAATCATAACTGCTATCAAAACAAACAAACAAACAAACAAACAAACAACTAGAATGATGAGAACCTGGAGTGACACCTGGGACAGACGGTGAGGATGGGTTGCTGAGTTATTTGGGATGGTCCGGATAAGCTTCAGTGAGTAATGACGTGAAGCTGGTAATGGAGTCAATCAAGTAGCACTTGTTCTGTTTATTGTTAATAAAATTAACAATAAAAATATAAATTACAGGGGCACCTGGATGGCTCAGTCAGTTAAGCGTCCGACTCTTGATGTCTGCTCAGGTCGTGATCTCAGGGTGGTGAGATGGAGCCCCACATAGGGCTCCATGCTCAGTGGGGAGTCTGCTTGAGATTCTCCCTCTGCCCTTCCCCACCACTCTCTCTCTCAAAAAAGAAAATAAATAAATCTTTAAATATATATTATGTATAAATCAAAATGCATTATATTAAAATCAGGAAAATAAATACATTACACATTTAATGTTTTGTAAATAACAATAACATCTTCTAATTTTCTTCCCCTAGAATCAACATCAAATGAATAAATATTTTTTCCTAAAGCGATCTTCTAAAAATTCCCATTTGAATTTCAGCTACTCTAAATAATAAATAATAAATAACAGATTATTGACCTTATATATATTCACTTTTGTGAAAATTGAAAAAATAAGTAAATATCATTTAGAAAACTAGTTCATTTTTTAATCTTTCCCTCCCTACCTTGAAGTTCAATGTTATTTTATTCATGGTCCTTTAACCTTTTATTTTAAAATAAATTGACATTTTTCTTTTAATTTTTAATAGATTATTTTTTGAGCAGTTTTAGGTTAACAGCAAAATTGAGCTGAAAGTACAGAAATTATCCATGCATTGCCTTATGCATTACCAATACCTCTCACCAGAGCCATACATTTGCTACAATTATCATCCAAAGTCTATAGTTTACGTTAGGGTTCACACTTGGTATTGTATGTTCTAGGATTTAAAGAACGTATAATGGCATGTATCCACCATTGCAGTATCATGCACAGTAAATTCCATGTCCTAGAAATCCTGTGCATTCTGCCTATTAATCCCGCTCCCTTACCCTAGTCCCTGGCAACCACTGATCTTTTTACTGTCTTTATACTTTTGCCCTTTAATGAATGTTATGTAGCTGGAATTATACAGGATGTAGCCTTTTAGATCGGCTTCTTTTTGGTTTTTTTTCAGATTGGCTTCTTTACTTTCTGTGTCTTTTCATGGTTTGATAGCTAATTTTTTTAAATGATGAGTAACATTTCATTGTCTGGATATACCCCAGTTTATTCATCCATTCAAGCTACTTAAGAACACCTCGGTTGCTTCCAAGTTTTGGCAATTGTGAATAACGCTGCTATAAACATCCATATATAGGATTTTATGTAGACATACATTTTCAACTCCTTTGGGTAAATACTAAGTAATGCATTACTGGGTCATATGGTAAGTGTATGTTTAGTTTTTGTAAGAAAGTAACAAACTGTCCTCCAAATTAGTTTTACCATTTTGCATTCTCACCAGCAATGAACAAGAGTTCCTCTTGCTTCATATCCTCATTAGCATTTGGTGGTGTCTGGTGTTCTGGATTTTGGTCATGCTAAGTTTGTAGTGGTTTGTTATTGTTACTTTAATTTGCATTTCCCTGATGACATGATTTAGAGTATCTTGTATATGTTTACTCGCTACCTATATATCTCTGCTGACGTGTATGTTAAGGTCTTTGGCCCATTTTTTAGTCAGATTGTTTTCTTACTGTTAAGTTTTAAGAGGTTTTTGTATAATCTGGATAAGTCTCTTCTCAGATATATGTTTTGCAAATATTTTCTCCCCATCTGTGGCTTGTCTTTTCATTCTCTTGATAGTGTTTTTCACAGAGCAGAATTTTTTTAATTTTAATGAGGTTCAGCTTTCAATTCTTTCTTTCATGGATTATGGCATATCAAAAAAGTCATTGCCACACTCAAAATCATCTAGATTTTCCCCTTTTATCTTCCAGGAGCTTTAGAGTTTTGTACTTTACATTTGGGTCTGCAATCTACTTTGAGTTAATTTTTGTATAGAGTTTAAGTTCTGCCTCTAGATTCTTTTTACTTTGTTTTGCATGTGAATGTTCAGTTATTCTAACATCATTTGTTGAAAAATCTACCTTTGCTTCACTGTCTTTGCCTTGCTCCTTTGTCAAGGGTCCCTTCACTGTTATGATGTGGGTCTGTTTCTGGGTTCTCTATTCCAATGATCTGCTGGCCTATTCTTGTGCCAACATCACACAGGCTTGCTTACTGTAACTTCTGGTAAGTTTTGAGGTTGAGTAATATCAGTCCTCCAACTTTTGTCTTCTCTTTCAATATTTGTTGGCTATTCTGAGTCTTTTGCCTATCTACATAAACTTCAGAATCAGTTTTTCAAGGGTGCCTGGTTAGCTCAGTCGGTAGAGCATGTGACTCTTGATATCAGGGTTGTGAGTTCAAGCCCCGTACACTGGACATAGAGCTTACTTTAAAATAAAGAGAGAGAGAGAGAATCAGTTTTTCAATATTCACAAAATAACTTGCTTGGATTCTGATTGAAATTGTACTGAATCTATAGATCAAGTTGGAAAGAACTGACATCTTGACAATATTTTAGTCTTCCCATCCCAGACCACGGACATGAACTATCTTTCCATTTATTTAGCTCTTACTTGATTTTGTTCATCAGAGTTTTGTAGTTTATCTCATATAGATCTTGTACATATTTTACTAGATGTATGCCTGAGTATTTTATTGGGGGGTTGTTCTTGTAAGTGTTCTTTTTTTCCAAATTCCATTCATTTGTTGCTGGTATATGGGTAAGTGATTGACTTTTATACATTAGGTTTGTATCCTGCAAACTTGCTATAATTGCTTATTCGTTCCAGCAGGTTTTTGTTGATTCAGATTTTCTACATACACAATCCTGTATCTTGTTCAGACATCTTTATATTTTCCCAATCTCTATAACTTTAATTTCTTTTGTCTTACCTGACTGCATTAGTCAATACTTCCAATATGATGTTTGAAATGGAGTGCTGAGAGAAGACATCTTTGTCCTTTTCTTCATAGATTTTGATCGATGTATTCAGACCATTAATGTTCAAAGTGCGTGTTGATATAGTTAATGTTTACCGTACTTATAATTGTTTATTATTTTGCCATTGTTCTCTGTTCGTATTATTGTCATCTACAGTTTTTATGCCTGTTGTGGTTTTAATTGACCATCTTACATGATTACATTTTCTCTTAGTGTATCAGTTATACTTTTTTCAGCTTTATTGAAATGTTTTTGACAAATAGAAATTTGATATATTTGAGGTTTACAACTTGATGCTCTCATATAGGTACCGTTCTGAAATGATCACCATGGTCAAGCTAATTCATATATCCACCCCCTCACACCGTTACCAGTGTGTGTGTGTGTGTGTGTGTGTGTGTGTGTGTGTGAATGCTTAATTAAGACCTATCCTTCTGAAAAATTTCAAGTAAATGATACAGAATTGTCAATTACAGTAAATGTACTATACATTTGATCTCCAGAACTTATCTATCTTGCGTAACTGAGACTTCACATTATTTAGCCAATGTCTTCCCATTTCCTATTCCATGCTACCCCTGGTAACCACCACTATACTGTCTGCTTCTATGAATCTATTTTAAATTCACATAGAAGTGAAACTGCATAATCCTCTTTCTGTGTCTAGTTTATTTGACTTAGCACAACATCCTGCAGGTTCATCTTTTTTTTTTTTCTATCAAATGGCAGGATTTCCTTCACTTTTAGGACTGAATAATATTTGTGTGTGTGTGCTCACACACATTCACTCTATCAGTTCATCTGTCAACAAACATTTAGATTGTTTCCTTGGCTTGGCTATTGTGAGTAATGCTGCAATGACATGGGACTGCAGATATATCTTTGAACCAGAAGTGGGATTGCTGGTCATATAGTAGCTCTATTTTAAATTTTTTAAGGCTGTTTTCCACAACGGCTACACCAATTTACATTCCCAAAAACAGAGTACAAGATTCCTCTTCTCCACATACGTGCCAACACTTCCTATTTTTTGCCTTTTTGAAAATAGCCATTATAACAGGTGTGAAGTGATATCTCATTGTGGTTTTTATTTGCATTCCTCTGATGATTAGTGACACTGAGCAATTTTCATATGCCTATTAACATTTGTATATCTTATAAATCCAGGTTTTTTTTGAAGGAGTATAGAAATTCCTTACATATTTTGGAGATTAACTCATCAGATATATGGTTTGCAAATATTTTCTCCTATTCCATAGGTTGTTTTTTCACCCTATTGATTGTTTTCTGTGCAGAAGCTTTTTAGTTGATGTAATCCTGCTTGTCTGTTTCGGTTTTTTACCCCTGTGCTTTTGCTATGAGGAAAAAGTCATTGACAAGGCCGACCTCAAAAACTATTTTCCCTATATTTTTTAAAGTAGTTTTGCATATGCAGGTCTTATATTTAAGTACTTGATCCATTTGGAGTTTATTTTTATTTATAGTGTGAGATAAGGATCCGATTTCATTCTTCTGCACGTGTATATCAATTTTTCCCAATACCATTTATTAAAAGACTATTCTTTTCCCATTGTGTGTCTTGGTACCTTTGTCAAAGATCAGTTTGCCATAAAATGTGAACTTATTTGGGGGTTCTCTATTCTGTTTCATTGTTCTGTATGTCTGTTTTTGTACTAGTACCATATTGTTTTGATTACCATTTCTTCGTAAAATTTTCCCACCTTATTAAGAAATATTTGACATACACATGATGGTTTGATTTACACATACTGTGAAATGATATCCACAATAGGTTCACCCAACATCCGTTTTCTCATATAAATACAATAAAAAAGAAAAAAAAAGTTCTGCTTGTGCAGAGAACTCTTAAGATTCATTCTCTAATGATTTTCCTATATATCTTACAGCAGTGTTAGCTGTAGTCACCTTGTGCAGTGCACATTATATCTGTAAGACTTATTTATTCTGTAACTGGACTGAAAGTTTGTACCTTTTGACCAGCTTCCTCCACTTTCCCCTCCCCCCACCCTCTGCTTCTGGTAACCATAATTCTTTCTACGAGTTTTGTTTTGTTTTTAGAGTCCCCATATAAGTGAGAGCATACAGTATTTGTCTTTCTATGTCTTACTTATTTCACTAAGCACAATGCCATCAAAGTCCATCCATGCTGTCCATAATGGTAGGATTTTCTAATTTCTTATGACTGAATAATATTTAGTTGTCTATATAAACCATAACTTCTTGTTTCCATGCCTTGGCTATTGTAAATAATGTTGCTATGAACATGTGGGTGCAGATATCTTTTTGAGTTATTGTTTTTTATTCCTTTGAATATATTCCCCAAAATGGAATTGCTGGGCCACATGGTAGTTCTATTTTTAATTTCTTGAAGCTCCCCTACAATTTCCACTGTGGCTTTACTAATTTACAACCCCACCAACAGTTTGCAAGGTTTCCTTTTGCTCCACATCCAGTCCAGCCTTTGTTCTCTCTTGTCATTTTGATGATGATCATTCTAACAGGTGTAAGTCAATATCTCACTGTGGTTTTAATTTGAATTTCCATAATGATTAGTGATATTGAGCATCTTTTAATGTACCTGTGGACCTTTTGTATGTCATTTTTGGAGAACTGTCTATCCAAGTTTTTACCCATTTTTAATTGGGTCATTTGTTTTTTATTTATTTTTATTTTTTTATTACTGAGTTGTATGAGTTCTTTATATATTTTGGATATTAGCCCCTTGGCAGGTACTTGGTTTGCAATTTTTTTCCCCAAACTTGTAGGGTTTTTTTTTTTTCTCACTTTATTGATTGTTTCTTTTGCTATACAGAACATTTTAGTTCCAGGTAGTCTCACCTGTTCACTTATTTATTTTTTTTTAATTTTGCTGCTTCTGCCTTAGGTGCCATATCCAAAAATTCACTAATAAAACCCATGTCAATGAGATTTGGTCTTATGTTTTTTTCCTAGGAGTTCCATATTTTCAGGCCTTAGGTCTAAGTCTTTAATCCACTTTGAGTTAAGGTTAGTGATTTTTGTAAGATAGACGTCCAGTTTCGTTTTTTACATGTGAATATCCAATTATCACAGCCCCATCTATTGTTAATATTATCTTTTCCTCATTGAGTATTCTTGGTTCTCTTGTCAAATGTTAGGTGATCACATATGATTGGGTTTATTTGCGGGTACTTGATTCTCTTCCATTGCTCTGTATGTGTGTGTGTGTGTGTGTGTGTGTGTGTGTGTGTGCACCAGTACCACCATTTTGATGACTATAGCTTGATAGTACAGTTTGAAATCAGGAAGTGGGATTCCTCCTGTTTTTTTCCCCTTTCTCAGTAGGGTCTTTGTGGTTCCATACAAATTTTAGGATGTTTTTACTACTTCCATAAAATATGCTATTGAAACCTTGATAGGAATTGCATTGCCTCTATACATGGCTTTTTGTTGTATTGACATTTTAACAATATTATTCCTTTTAATACATGAACACACCTTTCCACATATTTGTTTAATTCCTTTCATCAATGTCTTATAATTTCAGAGTAGAGATCCTTCACCTCCTTAGTCAAATTAATTTCTTAGTATTCTATTGTTTGATTCTATTGTAAATGAGATCAATGTCTTTTTTTTCCCCAGAAAATTCATTGAAAATGTATAGAAATGCTGCTAATCTTTGTAAGTTGATTTTGTATCCTGCAACTTTCTTAATTTGTTAATTAGATAATTGTTTTTTGATTGAGACATTAGGATTTTCTATATATTAAATCATGTATCTGCAAATAGGACAATTTTACTTCTTCCTTTCCAATTCTAATAATTTCTATTTTTTTTTTTTTTATCTTCCATGGTTGCTCTAGCTAGGAATTCTGGTACTATGTTGAATAGAAGTGGTGAGAATAAGGACCTTTATCTAATTCCAAATCTTAGAGGAAAAGATTTCAACCTTTTGCCATTAAGTTTGTTATTAGCTGCAGGCTTCTCATATATGCTTTTTCTTATGTTGAGATATGTTCGTTCTACACCTAATTATTAAGAATTTTTATCTTAAGTGGATGCTAAATTTTGTCAAATGTTTTTTCTGCATCTATTGTAATGATCATATGATTTTTGTCTTCATTTTATTTATGTGATGTTTCACACTGATTGATTTGTGTGTTGAACCATCCTTGCATCCCAGGGTTAAATCCTCCTCGATTGTTGTAAATGATCCTTTTAACGTGCTGCGGGATTTGGTTTGCTACTATTTTATTGATCTTTTTCCCATTTATTATTCACAAGGGGTATTGCCTTGTGGCTTTTATTTTCTAATACTGTTCTTTTCTGGGTTTGGTATCAAGATAATACTGGACTTGTAAAATGATTTTATTTTTTGGGAGAATTTGAGAAAGAGTGGTATTGATTTCTCTTTAAATTTTTAGTAAAATTCACCAGTGAAGCCATCTGGTCCTGGGTTTTTCTTCTTTGGAAGATTGTTTTTTTATTACTGATTCAATCTCTCTATTAATAATTGGTCTATTCAGATTTTCTATTTCTTCCACATTCAGTCTTGATAAATAGTATGTTTCTAAGAATTTTTTCTATTTCTTCTGGATTGTCCTGTTTGTTAGCATATAGTTGTTCATAGTAGCCTCCTGTGATCCTTTGAATTTCTGAGGTATCAGTTGTAATGTCTCTTTTCATTTACAATTTTGTTGACTTAGGTGCTTTATCTTTTTTCCTTATTTACTCTAGTGAAGTGTTTGTCAGTTTATCTTCTCAAAGAACCAACAAAGTTTGGCTAAACTTCCCTATTGCTTTTCTGTTCTTTATGCCATTAATTTCTGCTCAAATATTTATTATTTCCTTTCTTCTGCTAACTTTGGGCTCAATTTGTTCTTCCTGTCTGGTTCCTTAACATACTATGGTCTATATTTTTGATGAGTAGAGTTTTTGAACTCTGAAGATGAAGATGGTGGTGTGCCACTGGCTGAGAACAGTTGAGTATGACTACTGGCNNNTTTCCCTACACAAGTGAGGCTGCAGGATGGGCTCTTCATTTGCCTCGGTTAGGCTTACTAAACAGTTGGGACCGAGTACTATATTCAGTGGTAAATGGGCTATGAATTAGTTTTCATTCCTGGCAGGGCAGTAGAACAGAACCCAGGGTGTGCAAAGTTTATTATTTGAGGATGTGAATCAAGCCAGAGTGTGCGCTGAGTTCCCTGGTCAGGCCTGTGGTTTTGCTCCGTAGATAGGTCTAGTTATGGGCTGTGCTCTCTGCCACCTCTGATTTATTTTGATTACCATTTGCAGGTAATATATTTTTTCATCTCTTCACTTTCAGCTTATGTATAATCTTAAATGTATAATGTCACAATTTACATCTACTTATATTGTATATCCATTAATACATAATTTAGTTATAGTTATTTTTAAAACTTTTGTGTTTTAACTTTTATACTAGAATTAAAGATGACTTACCCACCACCATTATGATAATTGTATTCTGTATTTGTTTATATATTTATATTCACCGAGTTCCATACTTTTTCTTTCATGTTGCTATTTAGCTTCCTTTTGTTTCAACTTGAAGAGCTCTTTTTAGCATTTCTCAAAAGGTAAGTCTAGTGGTAATTAACTCCTTCAGGTTTTGTTGGAGAAAATCTTTCTCTCTCAATTTTTGAAGAACTTCTGCCAAGCATAGTATTTTTACGTGGCAGTATTTTTCTTTCAACACTTAGAATACATTATACCACTCCTTTCTGGCCTGCAAAATTTTTGCTGAAAATCTACTGTTAGTCTTATGGAGATTCCCTTTTCTGTGATAAGTGGCTTCCCTCTTCCTGCTTTCAAAAAAAATTTTTTTGAATTTTGATATTTTCATTATAATGCTTGTCACTATGGGTCTCTCTGGATTTAGTATGTGTGTATGTGTGTGTGTGTGTGTGTGTGTTCTCTGAACTTCCTAAATTTGGACATCTGTTTCCTCACCCAGATTTTAAAAATTTTCAGCCATTGTTTCTATGAATACGTTTTCTGCCTTTTTCTCTCTCTCTCTTTTCCTTCTGGGACTCCCATATTTGCCTACTTGATGGGTATTAATGGTCTACTTGACGGTGTCTCATCAGTCTCTTAAAGTATCTTCACGCTTTCTCATTTTGTATGCTCCTGTGCCTTGCAGATTTCCAGTCATTTGACTTCAAATTTGCTTATTCGTTCTTCTACTTGATTTAGTCTGCTCCTGAACTACTCTATTGAATTTTTAAATTCTGTCACTGTATTCTTCAGCTCTATGATTTCTATTTTATACTTCTTTTTTTACTATTATTTTAAAGATTTTATTTATTTATTCGGCAGAGATAGAGACAGCCAGCGAGAGAGGGAACACAAGCAGGGGGAGTGGGAGAGGAAGAAGCACGCTCATAGCAGAGGAGCCTGATGTGGGGCTCGATCCCAGAATGCCGGGATCACGCCCTGAGCCGAAGGCAGACGCTTAACCGCTGCACCACCCAGGCGCCCCTTTTATTATATCTTTTTGAAATTATCCCTTTGTTTATGCATTTCCCTCCTGATCTCAAAGACCATTATTTTGGAGTCTTTATTGGGTAAATCATATATCTCCATTTCATTATGGTTGATTTCTAGACATTTATCTTATTCTTTTATTTGGAACATATTTGCCTATTTTCTCATTTTACTTAATTGTCTGTGTTGGCATCTGTGAGTTAGATAAGACAGTAATTTCTCCCCACCTGCATAGGCTGGCCTTGTGCCTGAAAAGGCCTTCACAAAGTATCCCTGTCAGATTTCAGGTGTCTCTCAAACCTCTGTGCTCATCCAAACTACCTTTTTTTGTTCTCAGCAGTCCCAGTAATATATATTTTTCCAATTCTAATCAGTGCCCCAATATAGGCAAGATAGAAGTCAGTCCCTTGAATAGTAGCTGGAAAATTGGGGTTCCCTAGTTGTATAGATCAATTCTTCTCTCCTCAAAAAAAAAAAATCTGAGAGCTAGAGTTTATTTCCCAATGCCTCTGCATTAAGCTGAGAACTGTTGCAAATGTCTTCATGCTTATTCAAACCTCATGCTCTCTCAAACTGTTGCTTTGCTGTCTATAGCCTCCAGGAGACTAATGAATGTCTGGTAGCAACAATTCTCAGAGAAAAGCCATAAGTCAGAATCTTGGGTAGCAGCTATAAAAATCGGGGGTCACATGTGTAGTCCAACTCCTTCCAGAGAGAACCTGGAGGTTTGGTTTATTGCTGGAATAAGCCAGAAGAGGAGTCACAAAAAGTATCTACATACCTGTTCAAAACTATTGCTTTGTTTCCAAAGTCCCCAGGAAGCCAGTGAATGCCGATATCACTACCTCCCAGATACAGAGGAATTAGAATACAGACCCAAGGGAGCAGCCAGAGAAGTTGTGGTGCTACATGTGCAGTCTCCTTCCATGGAGAAGCTAGGAGCTGGGCTTTATCAGATGCTCACTTGTCCTAAGCCACAGGGAAACATGTGGCTATTCACAACTGCCACTTTGTTACCTACAGTTCTCAAGGAACTAGAATGTCCAGCCTGTCAGCTTCGAAGGACAGGCAAGTTAGTAACCAGTCTCTTAGGAAGAAGCTGGAAAAGTCGAGTCATGAAATGTGTGTTCCAAACCCTTGGGTTCTAAGAGAGAAGCTGAGAGTTGGGGATTCCCACCCCATTTTATGGTGCTGCACAGGACATTGGGTTTTTGGCAGCAAAAGCATGTTTCAGTGATTCTTACCAGTTTCAATGTACGTAGCTTCTCACTTGCTTGGTGTGCAGGATTTGCTCAGCCAGTGTTTTGATTTCTCACAAAGGGAACTGATGCATGTGTAGCTGTTGAATCAGGATGTTGTGGGAGGAGGTGAAGTCTGGAGCGTGCAAGTACCTTATAACAACAAAATAATCCTAATGCCTCTCTTGTCTCTTGTATTACTATTGGCATTCATTATACTTCTACAAAAGCATATATCACGTATATAATGTAATTAAAAGCATTGCTGGCATTATTATTTTCAACAAGCTTTAATCTGTTAGATCAATGAAGAATAAGAAAAATGTCAGAAGAAAAATAAATCATCTTCCAAAGATAAGGGAGTTAGAATCCAAGCCTGCAGAATATTTTTTAAAGATTTTATTTATTTGAGAGAGAGTGAGTGAGAGAGAACACAAGTGAGGGGAGGGAGAGGGCAAAGCAGACTCCCCACTGAACAGGGAACCTGATGTGGGGCTTGATCCCGGGATCACAACATGAGCCAAAGACAGACTCAACTCACTGAGCCTCCCAGGTGCCCTGAAGCCTGCAGATTTTTATTTTACTTTTATTTATTCCTTTCCTAATGGCTTTCTTTATGTAAATCTGGGTTTCTGACCTATATAATTTTACTTCTTTTGAAGAGCTTGTTTTTAAAACTTCTTGAACGGCAGGTCCAATGGAAACCAATTCTCTCAATTTTTGTTTCTGAGAAAGTTTTTATGCCTTCTTTACTTTTGAAGCATAATTTCACAGGGTACAGAATTCTAAGTTTGTAGGATTTTTCCCTCAACACAAAATATATTACTCTAGTCTCTCCTTGCTTGCATGGCTTTTTATGGGAAAACAGATGTAATTTTTATCTTCGCTTCTCTATGGATAAGAGGTTTTTTCAATTGGTTTCATTCAAGGCTTTTTCTTTATCTTTGATTTTTTATAGTTTGAAGATGACATGTCTAGCTGTAGTGTTTTGCCATTTCTCCTACTTGGTGTTCTCTAAACTTTGTGGATCTGTCGTTTGCTCTCTGATATTAATTTGAGTGAGAGTCTCAGTCATTATAATTTCAAATATTTCTTCTATTTCTTTCTGGATTTTCTTTTCTATAGCTAACATTCCCATTATGTGTATGGTACATCTTTCATAGTCGTCTCACAGTTCTTGAATACCTGTTCTATTTTTTTCATTACTCTCTGTATCTCTTTTTAATTTTGGAGCTTCCATTGAGATATCCTCAAACTCAGAGATTCCTTCTCCCCTATGACGAGTCTATAATAAGCCCATCAAAGATTATTTTTTTTTCATTTTCTGTTACATCATTTTTGATCTTCAGCATATCTTTTTGGTTCTTTCTTACAATTTCCATCTTTGTGCTTACACTGGCCATCTGTTCTTGTTTGGTGTATACTTTACTCATTAAAGCTCTTATCATATTAATCACAGTTGTTTTAAATTCCCAATTTGAAAATAAAAATAAATTCCCAATTTAATGATTCCAACATCCTTGCCATATTTGAGTCTGGTTTGATGCTCACTTTATCTCTTCAAACTATGTTTTCTTTCTTTCCTTCCATTTTTTTTTTTTTTTGCTATTTAGTGTGGCATGTAATTTTTTCTTTGTGATAACCAGACATAATGTACTAGGTTAAAGGACTACTATAAGTAAGCCCTTAGTAATGTGGTGGTCAGGTGGGGGAGTGGGGAGAGGAAGATTTCCATATCCCGTTATGTCTCCACTTTCAGTGATGCTGTGCCTGTGAACTACAAACTTCGTATGTCTTCTCAGAACCCCACCTACCCACCCACCTTCGGTGAGACAGCATGGCCAGAGGGATCTGGAGTTGGGTATTCCTCTTGCCTCAGGTCAATTAGGTTCTGATAAAACCCCAGCAGGTTATACTCTGGTTAAGTAGTTTCTCCTGAACGTAGACCTTGTTAAGAAGAACAAGATGCTCTGGAATATTTAAAAATTGTTTCTTTTCCTGCTCTCTGCCAGAAAGACTACAGGATTTTATTCTGATATTCCCTGTAAGAACCTGTTCCAGTTCCTGGAGATAAAGCTCACTAAAGAATGGGCACCTCTGGAATTTTTAACTTAAATTTTCCCACACTGAGCCTCTAGCAATTTGTCAATAAAAGTTAGGTTTTTCTACCCTGGCACTAGTTTCTGTGGAAGCTTCTGCTTGTAGGTTTCTGTTCTGGTAAATTAAGATTATCTGTCTCTCTCTAACCAATTTAGGGGGCAGTAATTTGCCATGTGACCTCACTTCTCCTATGGCTCTAAGAGGTGTTCATTTTCTGTTTGTTCAGCTTACACTTTTTAGCATAGAGTGGTAACTTCCAAACTCCTTATATGCCAGGCAGAAAAAAAGTTCTACACTTTTTATTTGTAAACTTACTGTACAGAGAAAGAAACACAACACAAGTTAATACCATGCTCACCATTTCTGTCAGGTATTATCAATTCTTACATAGATTAAAACTAAAAGATTTTCATTACCCTTAACTTTTCTCTCAGGGTTTAGTTCATTCTTAGCCTTTATGTTCCTGGCACTATTACTAAAGGTCAGCCCCACTCTTTTGAAAATAGAAAAGGATGACCGCACTATTCTATGTAGTTCATTACATTATATTTTTATTTTGCTTCAAAATTTTACTGAGAGTAAATCAAGTATTTGTGGGTTCTCTATAGTTATATGCAGGCAACAATTGTTCGTCCATCAGATAAATGCACTTCTAATCAGGAATGAGGAAGAGGAAACTGAAAATGCACAACAATCTTTTTTACATTGACTGAAATTTTCTTATATCTGTTTGGAACACATCTTTGTGTCTGGAAATGATTGTCCATCTGTGACAGTAGGAAGAAAATGCAACCCTTGCTCTTCAGTTCCTATTTCCCATTAGGCTGCACAAGGGAAGGAGATGAGTTCTAGGCTCTACTTTTGATGTATTGTGTAGCTGAACACGTTTACACAGAGAAAAGTGCTATTTTGATTTTACGCACTTCAATAAACACACACATATGTTCAACCTTCAGATGTAGTCGTAAAAGTGACTGACTGAGAATTCTTGAAATAGAATAAAAACATACATAAAAGTTTTACTTGCAATAGTATTGTTCAGAATCCTATTACCCAAAATTAAGGATAGGTTTCTAGTATTTTTTTAAGTGCACATTCTTAATTTAACCTTCCAAAACTACTTACAAATTACATTGTATTATCTTTTCTTTATTACAATATGTTCCTGGTTATCATGCTGGAACAATATGTTATGGGATGTAAACTTCTGTTAGCAGCCCTGCGATGTGGCACGAATGCCTGCAACATTTTTTCTTGTGGTCCAGTTTTTGATATTGTTATTCTAAGATTCAAAGTAGATCAAATAATTTTTTTCATAAATGTTCTTCTTCAGGAAATTCTAATTCTCACTATCACAGAATTTTCAAAAGTACATGATCACATAAGATATCTCATATTTATCAAGTACTTTACTATTTCACCTAAGGCATACATTTTGAATGATAATTTCCACATTAGCTTCCCCTTCTGCCCCTCACAAAGTATCCAGATACGTATCTAGGTATGGATATCTTTAAATGTACTAAGTGCTCATTGGTGAAGTATTTTTAAAATTCTGGAGTCTTGACTTCTTTCTTTGACTTTGTGCTATCTTCTTCTCTTATGTCCTCAATGTCTGATTCTATTCTACCTAATACTGTATTCCTACCCCTGGAATGACTTTTGTGGAGCTCTTGTTAATTTTCTCACCAACTCTTATCTGTTCATTCATATTTATTTCTTTATTTTTATATGTGAATTTCCCAATCTAATTTCTAATATATCTGTTTTCGACTGTATTCAGCATGTTTTTAAATGTCTCTCTTATACTTGCTATTTACTCATTTGAAAATAGTTATTTCCTAATCTCAGATTGTTTCCTCTAAACTAGTGAAAATTTGGGGAATGTTCTGTACATTGAAAACTCTGCCTATTTGTATCTTAACAAAAATTAATGGAAAATAACTTATAAAATAGTATATGTTAAACCAAGGTATATGTCACTTTCCACTTCTACTCATTAACTCGTAAAATAATCACTGTAACTGCTGTGTAGAGAATAAGCTAGAGGTGGGAGGCAAGTGATTCCATTGTCAAGGTCCCTGAAGGAGGAGACCATGCAGATTTTGATTGTAGATGTGGAAGAAAAAATAAGAATGAGCTCATTAAAACAATATAAATAGAACTAGATAGACTTAGTGATGGACTAAGGGCCGAAGGAAAAAAAAAACTAATGTGAATAATCTTTTTGTTTGTTGAATTTTATCACTGGTTGTCTTTTACTAAAATATGGTAAAGTGAGAGTTACATATGGGTGAGAGATCAGGGGTTCAATTCTGAACACCTTATGCTTGAAGCATAAGTAACATAACCAATTAGTTATGTCAAGTTGGGAGTGAGATAGAAGATGCAAAATTTCAAAAGAAAAATCCAGGGGACTTATAAATCTGAAAGTTCATGGTATTTAGATGACAGAAAATAATAAAAATATTGCTAAAATTTCTTGAGAACTAAGGCACTGTGCTAAGTGTTTTAAATGTGTTATCTCAATTAATTTTTAAAACACACTTTACCCTAAATATTATCAATCTCATTTTACAGATGATAAATCTGAGACACAGGGAAGTTAAGCAACTTGTCAAACAAAGACCATAAAGTCTGTCAGACTTCAGAATTTTAATTTTAGACTTTTAATTCTGACTGTCAGAATTCAAAACCTTACCTGTGATGGACCACGAGAGGGGAAAAAGAGCATATAGAAAAAGACTTAATGTTAAGTAACTTGGCATTTGGAAGATAGGTAAATAAAAAATAATGACTAAAGATAACTACTAATTCCTGATGAGAATTGTAAGCAGAACCCCAGAATAATATATCATGTAAATGAAGAAAAGGAAACTTCAGAAAATAGGTAATTGTTTGCCTGTTTCATGTAGTGCTGGGTGTATGGTAGGATGAGAACTGGAAATGAACATGAGTCTTGGTAGCTAGGAGATTTATAATATTCATAACATTTTGAGTAAGAAGAGTTTTAATGGGCGTACAAAAGCCGGACTGAAATGGAGAAGAGTCAGTATAGTCACGTGTGAACACACATGGATGTGGATGTCTCCTGTGCTGCAAACAACAGCAGCAACAATAACAGAACCAAAGAGATGTATTCATGCTCAGTAACAAGAACAGAACAGAAATGCACACCTCAGAGCTGATGCTGCGAGCCTTCTAATCTCTGAGCCTACACCCAAACTATCCACTTCGGCTAAATAAAACAGTAAGAGCCAGACTTGAAAGCCTGGGTAGAGCTGTGCCACTCCACTGTTACCTGTCTGCTTTCAAAGAGAGAAAAAAACAATCGTGCATGTCACGTGGACCAGGTGCTAAAGGTTTTAGAAAGTGAGCCTAGGACCAGGACCTAAAGGCTTTAGAAAATGAACTAAGAAAAGAGAATTATCTCCTGACCAGGAATTCAGCCGAGCTGCCAGCTGGATCTATGACTAGATCTGCACAGGGCAAAACCCTTCACCTGCCTTTCGAAGACACTGTTGGACTGGGCCCTGGTGCACCCGGTGCAAAAGGCCAGGTAAATACAGCTAGGAAGACATAAGCATGGGGTGGGGTGAACCAAGAGAGTAGAAATTTTTAAAAAACACTCAAAATAGGTCTGTAAGCCATAACAACAAAATGTTTGATGCAATCTAATTCTGAGAAAGGCAACCAGCAGAATGAATCATTGAAACATGAATGCATTTCAAGTGAAAATAATTTTATGAACACAATGACTCTAGAATAAAATATATTTTGGATGAGATAAAGGAAGAGTTAATGCCTAGTAGAACAACACAAATTTGTAGAACAATAATAGACATAAGTAAAATTGTATCAAGTTAATAAGCAGAAAGCCTGTTAGGTTTTTTGTGGTATATATATAAAATGGTGTGTGTGTGTGTGTGTGTGTGTGTGTGTATGGCATATATATATGTATGTGTATATAATGTAATATGATATTACATATAATATATTGTAGACTTACTATTTTCCAGATAAAGGGCATTACATTATTTAATTCATTTTATCTTTATAACAATTCATAAGGAAGCTACTTTTTATTTCCATATAAAACCCCAAGGCACCGAGGAATGGGCATGGTCAATGACTTGCCCAAGGTTACACAGCTGGAAATTGATAAAGTGGCATTTGTACCCATGCAGTCTGATTGCATGATTCATGCTCTTCATAATTACTATTTTCAATTTTTCCTGCTTCTCCATGCTTTCCTTCCCCATTTTCCCCACCTATTCCATCCTCTTACTTATAAATTATATTCAAGCCATTCATTCAGTTTTGCTTATTTATCATGGCCTGTTTCATTTGTCAAGCAACACAAGTAGTGTTAAGGAATTTCACATTTAATATTTTTCCCTCAATTCTTTTATATTGTAGTTTTTAACTTCTATTTTTTGTAATGTTACATAACTAAATCATTATTAACGATTTTATAGAAGTTAAAAATATGAAAAAGCATATAGAGAAACATTGAAAGATCTTGTTCAATAGCCAAAAATTATTTTTCTTTTGTGAAGTAATCACCATTGGGAAGATAAAGGTTTTACTTTCAGATCCTGTTTCTACTATATATTTCTTCAGTATATATTGACATATATGTAATATATATATATATAGCTTATATATAAATGTTTTTAAAATTTATTTTTCTTTATTTCCAATTAAGAGTATGCGTAGGAGCTATTTTCATGTTATCACTGGTAAATATATGTCACTCATTTAAATTGTTGTATATCACAGTATAAAATCCTAAAACTTGACAATTTTCTTATTGATATTTATAAAGGTTGCCAGGAATGGCCAGCAATCCCTGAACTGACAGATGAAAGATGACTCCAAACGTTCCCATGAAAAAGAGGAGAAGACAAGGGGGTCAACACTCAGAGGCGAAGACCCTTTGCTCATCTTTGCTCCCACTTCTATTGGTCTTTCAGGAAAATTACAAATCCTTATTGCTGTTTCTCAAGCACGGGATGTGAGACAAGGGGTCTCACTGAAACTGGGAGGCTCTGTTTACAGGAAAGATGCGATTTGCTAATTTGGGTGTGTTCTATTAAACATAGCCTAAAGGACAATGCCTACATCTCTTAGATCACAAGGTGCCTGGAGGGAGTTAAGATGGGGGAGGAGTAGGGGACCCCTTTTTCAGCTGGTCCCCTGAGTCGAGCTGGATAGGTACCAGACCATCCTGAACATCCACGGAATCAGCTTGAGACGCAGGAAGATACATCTGGATCTCTACAAATGAACACCTCCAGTGCTGAGTATTGAGGTACGAAGCGGGGAGCCGTGAAACCGCGCACAGATATCGGAAGATAAATGGAAGGGGGAGGGAGCCGCCGCGTTTGGGCACCGGTAAGCGGTAGCCACCTGCACGGGGGAGCGGGCGGACTCGTGGACCGGCACCCGCGAGAGAGCAGACTGAGACCGTGAGCCAGGGAATGCGCGCCGCCAGACTGAAACGGAACTCCGGTGTGCTCACTGGAACCAGACTGAGACCGGGAGCTCAGGAGCCTGTGCTGGCAGCTGGCAGCTGGCAGCTGACGGTGTTAGAAACACAAAGGACAGAGATGCACCAGCCGTGGAAGTGAGGGCTGGGACGCCGGGTGTGGAGCGCACATCCCGGGACGCTGCAGGGTTGAGCAGCACCAACAGAAACACAGTTAAAGGGGCCAGAACATCAGTGGAGAACTGTCACGATCCCTCTGTTCTGAGACAGAGGCTGAGATTCGGCCACTGCTGCTCTGACTCTTAGAAGAGGCACAGCAAACCGCCAGGGAAAACCGCCAGAGAACAAAAGCCTGGAAATACCGGCTCACAGTGTGCCCATCCCCATCACCCCTCGCAGGGGACATGGAGACTCTACCCAAACAGGGTTGCCTGAGTATCGGCATGGCAGGCCCCTTCCCCAGAAGGCAGGCTGAAAAATCAAGAAGCCCACATCCCTAAGGTCCACAAAACAGTGCTGCTGCTGGGTCCCAGTCAATAATAATTGGGCTCTGGACAACCCCTGCAACCTCTCCTCATCAGAATGATGAGAGGAGAATCTCCCCCAGCAAAGAAAAAGATAATGAGTCTGTGGCCTCTGCCACAGAACTGATGGTATGGATAAAACCAAATTGTCAGAAGTGGAGTTCAAGGTAACAATGGTCAATATGATGTGTAGACTTGAAAAGTATTAAGGAAGTGATAATGAAATGTAGAATCTCTAAGGGAAGAAATGAGAGTGAACCTGGCAGAAATTAAAAATTCTATAGACCAAATGCAGTCAAAACTAGAAGCTCTGACGGCCAGGGTAGATGAGGCACAGAAGAACATATCAGCGAGATGGAGGATGGGTTAGTAGAAGAAAGCTAGAATAGAATCCGGACTCAAAAAATCCACGCTCAGGAATGTAGGTTACGGAGTTACTGACTCAATGAAACGTTCCAATATCAGAATCATTGGCATCCCCGAGGGGGTGGAGAAAAACAGAGGTCTAGAAGAGATATTTGAACAAATTGTAGCTGAAAACTTCCCTAATCTAGCAAGGGAAACAAACATTCGTGTCCAAGAGGCAGAGAGGACCCCTCCCAAGCTCAACCATGACAAACCTACGCCATGTCACATCATAGTGCATTTCGCAAATATTAGATCCGAGGATACAGTATTGAAAGTGGCCAGGGCAAAGAAACTTCTCACGTATCAAGGCAAAGGTATCAGAATTACGTCAGACCTGTCTACACAGACCTGGAATAAGAAAAAGTGTTGAGGGGGGCATTTTTAAAGCTCTTTCAGAGGAAAACAGGCAGCCAAGTATCCTTTATCCAGTAAGGCTGTCATTCAGAATTGATGGAGAAATAAAGACCTTCCAGAATCACCAGTCATTGACCAATTTCGTAACCACGAAACCAGCCCTACAGGAGATATTAAGGGGGGTTCTATAAAAGTAAAAAGGCCCCAAGAGTGATACAGAACAGAAAGTCACAATCTATAGAAACAAAGACTTTACTGGCAACATGGCATCATTAAAATCATATCTCTCAATATATCTCTCAGTTCTTAGTGCCAATGTAAATGGTTTAAACGCTCCCATAAAGCCATGGGTTGCAGATTGGATAAAAAGACATGACCCATCCATTTGCTGTCTACAATAGACTCATTTTGAACCTAAAGATACATTCAGACTGAAAGTAAAGGGATGGAGTACAATCTTTCATGCCAATGGACCTCAAAAGAAAGCTGGGATAGCAATTCTCATATCAGACAGATTGGATTTTAAACTAAAGACTATAGTTAGAGACAAGGAAAGGCACTATATTATTCTTTTATTTTTTTAAGATTTTTTATTTATTTATTCGACAGAGATAGAGACAGCCAGTGAGAGAGGGAACACAAGCAGGGGGAGTGGGAGAGGAAGAAGCAGGCTCATAACAGAGGAGCCTGATGTGGGGCTCGATCTCACAATGCCGGGATCACGCCCTGAGCTGAAGGCAGATGCTTAACCGCTGTGCCACCCAGGCGCCCC
>NW_024425563.1:101772832-101775382 GCF_017311325.1 Ursus maritimus
ACACTATATTATTCTTAAAAGATGTATCCAACAAGTGGATATGACAATTATGAATATATATGGCCCCAACAGGGGAGCAGCAAGATACACAAGCCAACTCTTAACCAGAAAAAAGATACTTATAGATAAAAATACATTAATAGTAGGGGACCTCAACATTCCACTATCAGAAATAGACAGAACACCCATGCAAAAAATTGACAAAGAAACAAGGGCTTTGAATGCCATACTTGACGAGTTGGAAATCATAGATATATATAGAACACTCCACCCCAGAACCAAAGAATACTCATTCTATTCTAATGCCCATGGAACATTCTCAAGAATAGACCATGTTCTGGGACACAAAACAGGTCTCAACCGATACCAAAAGACTGAAATTATTCCCTGCATATTCTCAGACCACAACAGTTTGAAATTGGAATTCAAGCACAAGGAAAAATTTGGAAGCAACTCAAACACTTGGAGACTAAGAACCATCTGGCTCAGGAATGATTTGATAAACCAGGGAATTAAATATCAATTTAAACAATTTATGGAGACCAACAAGAATGAAACACAATGGTCCAAAACGTATGGGATACTGCAAAGGCAGTCCTAAGGGGGAAATACATAGCCATCCAAGCCTCACTCAAAAGAATAGAAAAATCTAAAATGCAGTTTTTATATTATCACCTGAAGAAGCTGGAACAGCAACAGAGGGACAGGCCTAATCCACGCACGAGGAAGCAGTTGACCAAAATTAGAGCAGAAATCAATCAATCAGAAACCAGAAGTACAGTAGAGCAGATCAACAGGACTAGAAGCTGGTTCCTTGAGAGAATCAATAAAATTGACAGACCACTGGCAAGACTTATCCAAAAGAAAAGAGAAAGGACCTAAATTATTAAAATTATGAATGAAAAAGGAGAGGTCACGACCAACACCATTGAAATTGGAAGAACTATTAGAAATTTTTATCAACAGCTATATGCCAATAAACTAAGCAATCTGGAAAAGATGGAATCCTTCCTGGAAACCTATAAACTACCAAGATTGAAACCGGAAGAAATTGATTCCTTAAACAGGCCAATTAATTATGAAGAAATTGAGTCAGTGATAAACAACCTTCCAAATAACAAAACTCCAGGTCCGGACGGTTTTCCTGGGGAATTCTACCAAACATTCAAAGAAGAAATAATACCTATTCTCCTAAAGCTATTTCAAAAAATAGAAACAGAAGGAAAGCTACCAAACTCATTCTATGAGGCCAATATTACCTTGATCCCCAAACCAGGCAAGACCCCCTCAAAAAGGAGAATTACAGACCGATTTCCCTAATGAATATCGACGCCAAAATCCTCAACAAGATACTTGCTAATAGAATCCAACAGTACATTAAAAGGATTATCCATCACGATCAAGTGGGATTCATACCTGGGATGCAAGCGTGGTTCAATATTCGCAAATCAATCAGCGTGATACATCATATCAACAAGAAAAGACTCAGGAACCATATGATCCTCTCAATTGATGCCGAAAAAGCATTTGACAAAATACAGCATCCTTTCCTGATTAAAACCCTTCAGAGTGTAGGAATAGAGGGTACATTTCTCAATCTTATAAAAGCCATCTATGAAAAGCCTACTGCAAATATTATTCTCAATGGGGAAAAGCTGGAAGCCTTTCCCTTAAGATCAGGAACTCGACAAGGATGCCCACTCTCGCCACTATTATTCAACATAGTACTAGAAGTCCTTGCAACAGCAATCAGACGACAAAAAGGGATCAAAGGTATTCAAATTGGCAAAGAAGAAGTCAAAATGTCTCTCTTTGCAGATGACATGATACTCTATATGGAAAACCCAAAAGAAGCCACTCCCAAACTATTAGAAGTTATAGAGCAATTCAGTAACGTGGCGGGATACAAAATCAATGCTCAGAAATCAGTTGCATTTCTATACACGAATAACGAGACCGAAGAAAGAGAAATTAGGGAATCCATCCCATTTACAATAGCACCAAAAACCATACGTTACCTTGGAATTAACTTAACCAGAGACGTAAAGGACCTATATTCTAGAAACTATAAATCACTCTTGAAAGACATTGAGGAAGACATAAAAAGATGGAAGAAAAGAATTAACAGTTAAAATGTCCATGCTACCCAGAGCAATCTACACTTTCAATGCTATCCCGATCAAAATACCGATGACATTTTTCAAAGAACTGGAACAAACAGTCCTTAAATTTATATTGAACCAGAAAAGGACCCGAATCGCCAAGGAATTGTTAAAAAGGAAAAACAAAGCTGGGGGCATCACAATGCCGGATTTCGAGCTGTACTACAAAGCTGTGATCACAAAGACAGCATGGTACTGGCACAAAAAACAGACACATAGACCAATGGAACAGAATAGAGAACCCAGAAATGGACCCTCGGCCCTTTGGCCAACTAATCTTTGACAAAGCAGGCAAAAACATCCGGTGGGAAAAAGACAGTCTCTTCAATAAATGGTGCTGGGAAAATTGGACAGCTACATGCAAAAGAATGAAACTTGACCACTCTCT